>NW_007731350.1:43311-44183 GCF_000696425.1 Galeopterus variegatus | reverse complement strand
CCCGTTGCCGGTCCCAGTCCGGTACGGGCGTGACACTGAGGGTTGCAATCCGTTGCCGGACACAAAAAAAGACAAAAAAAAAAAGAATTCACAGTATAACTCCACGATACCACACCCAGTCCCAGTCTCTCAGGGAAACCTGGGTTCAAGTGATAGCTGAACCGCCAGTTTATTGGCAAAGTAGCCCTCTGTGCCTCAGTTTCCCGATTTCTAATGAGAATGGTTGTTTGAATAATAGAGTTAATAAGATCTTATTAACCGACAGGGGTTGGATGTTGTATGCTGCAAATGGGGTACACATTTTATAGAGCATTCATGCGGTGGGGGTTAAATGAAATAATGCCCATTCCCTGCCTCGGTTTACTGGGACTGCAAATACACGTGGAGCACTCACGTCTTCAAATGCAGGGGAACACTGGCCGGAGGGCAACCCAAAAACCTAGCCTGTAGGTTTTAAGAACGTACGCGTATTTACGATGATGGCCCTTGGTTTTCTGGGAGCGTGGTGGATGAAGCACCGCCTTGGGCATCCCACCGCACCCCCGCCACGGGGGGGGTCTTGCTGTATGACCCTGACAAGCCGCTGCCCCTTTCTGGGCCCCTCCTCAGCCGTCCGGGGCTTTGCCACGCGGTGACCTGACCTTCTCCTGGGCACGCGCCCAGCGTCGCGCGCAGCTACAGTCACCCGGGTGGATGCTTGATGCACCCGGCACGCTCGCTGTCTCCTTTTCCTTAACTTTTCCCAAAGTTCCGCCCCCCGTCACAGGCCCGCTCTGCACCGTCTGCACCCACGACAGGGCCTCCCGGCGCCACCCCGCCTCGCTCCTCCCGCGCGGACCGCCCGGCTGCGGCCACTGCAAGAGCGCGAGTCG
>NW_007731350.1:7053-42327 GCF_000696425.1 Galeopterus variegatus | reverse complement strand
CCACGGAGCGGAGCCGCGGGCTTTGTGGCTGGAGGGGGCGGGGCCTCGCGCGCCCTGGGCCCGCCCCCCCATGGACACACACTCGCGCGCGCGCGCGCGCGCCTAAAGCCGACCAATCCTAGGGCTGCCCTCACGGGGAGGCCCCTGCAGCCCCGCCTCCTACTTGGCCTCTGCTTGCGCGTATTTCTCCGAAGAGTCCCGCAGCTTGCATTGGGTCGCCCCCCGTGGAGACACACCCACACATTTGGCCGGCTCCCGTGGACACACCCACCCACACCCACACCCACGCGCGCCGAAATGACCAATCGTGAGGCTGCCCAAGCGAAGAGATTCCCCTGAGAGTCAGCTGTTTGTCTAGTCTCTGTACGCGCCGTATGTCTCCAAAGAGCTGCGCAGCTCGATTCCTAAAGGCGTCCCCACGTGTGGGGGGCGATATTGTCAGAGAAGGAAAAGGGGGCGCTTCCCCGCTTCAAGGACACACGCCTCTGCGGTAGCCGCTGCTGACCACCCAGCTGGCAAAAGGTCACCTCCTGCCCCCAACCCCGCCATTAAATCATTTACTAGGTTCCAAAGGGAGGAATTTGGCTCCGGGAATTCGAACCTCTGAGGTCAGGGTCGGGGGCGAGCGTGGGAGAGAAAGGCTTTGAATGGAAACAAAGTAAATTACTTTAAGGAATTTATAAAATTCACACTTTGAGGGACAGCCGCTGAGCCCTGTCGTGAATGTGCCCGCAGGCCCATGACGCAACGGTTCCGTGTGGAAATTTCTGGAAAGCAGTAATTTTTCGAATAATACATCTTGAGGGTTTTTTTTTTTTTTTTTTTTTGGTTTGTTTTTTGTTTTTTACCTACAGGCTTTGGAAAGGGATGTGACAAAATGTTACTAACCTATGTCGTGCTAATGTATGACATACATTAGTGGTGTTTGTATTTTGTTTTGTTTTGTTTTTACCATGCAGCTTCTTCATTGGGAAAATACAAACTGATTTGAATTTTAAAAAGGAGGCAAAGAAAAAAAAAACTGAGTGGCTGCATTTTTGTGAGCACGTGTCATTGAGAACACGGGGCTCTGTTTGTCTCTTCTTGCTTTTGACAAATTTGTTGCTTTGCATTTTGATACAGTTTCAGGTTTACAGAAAAGTTGCCAGGGTTGTACCCTATTTGTTTTATTTTCTCTGTAATACATGTATGCACACACATCGTATACTTTTTTGTATTTCTGAACCATTTGAGGGTCAGTTGCAGGTATGATGCCCCCCAGTTCTTCCGTGGGTGTTTCTTAAGAACAAGAACATTCTCTTGTACAGTGACAGTACAATGACCAAAATCAGGAAATTAACATTGATTCAACATCCGGTCTCTTTTGTGAATCTCATCAGTCGTCTCAATATTATTCTTCAGTGATCACTTTTTCTCCTTTTCTGGGTTTCAATCTAGAGTCACACTCCACATGTAGTTGCTATGTCCAAAGTCTCCCTTAGTCTGAACAGTTCCTTAGTTTTCTGTGTTTCGTGACATTCCCATTTTTGAAGAGTATAGGGCAGGGATTTTATAGTGTCCTCAAGTTGGGCTATTAACCTTTAAAAAGAAAACTACACAAATATTGTGCCCTTTTCAGTGTATAATATTAGGCAGCACATGGCAGTTTATCCTACTATTATTGGTGATGTTATCTGAAACATTAATGACTGGAATCTTTTTTTTTTTTTTTTTGTCTTTTTGTCTCTTTTTTCGTGTCCGGCAACGGATCGCAACCCTCAGTGTCGCGCCCGTACCGGACCGGCAAAGGGATCGCAACCCTCGGTGCTGCACCCGCACCTCGCTCAGCCAGTGAGCGGAACCGGTCTGTATGTGGGATCCGAACCCTCGGCGGGAGTGCCGCTTCGCTTCCCAAGCGGCGCACTGTAGCAGTGCGCCACCGGGCCGGCCCTAATGACTGGAATCTTCAAGAAGAAATACATTTTACCTTATGGCTCAGCACACAAGATGTGTGTACCTGAAAGAAAAGTTTCACCCAACAAGATTTCTTCTTGCTACTTTCTTGCACTCTGAGATTTTCTGTTTTCTTTTCCTGCTGAAGGAAGGGGTGCTGGTGGGGGTGAGAACAGTGCTAGGCTGAACTTGAGGGCAATGGTGGGATTTCTGTAGGCACCTACATTCTGATGATTGTTCGGTTATTACAAGAACCAATTTCTTCTGCTCTACAAGTGTCTATTACAGTGCCTGGAACACTGGGGCATTTGATATATATAGTCATCCCTCAGCATCCAAGGGGCATTGGTTCCAGGACCTCCCCCAGATACAAGAATTGGCAGATGTTCAGGTCTGTGATATAAAATGGTGTAGTATTTGCATATAACCTATACAATCCTCCCATGCACTGTAAATCATCTCTAGATTATTTATAATACCAAATACAATGTAAACGCTATATAAATAATTGTTATACTGTATTGTTTAGGGAATAATCATAACAGAAAAATGTCTATGCATGTTTAGTACAGATGCAGTGTGGTTTTTTTTTTTTCTGAATATTTTCAATCCGAAGTTGGTTGAATTCACAGATGTAGAACCCACAGATATGGAGGGCTGACTGTCTTTGTTGAAGGAATGAAAAAAAAAATGCCAGCTATTTATTAAGTAGTCCATAAAAGAACAAAGCTATTATTAGAATATGCCATGCCCCCGAGTCCTTATGTTGATTTTGGAATAAGGCAAAAATGATTTTAAGAGAAGCTTTGTAAAATCTCTCAATGATGCCTGTTAGCTATTCTTATACTAGAATATTGGGGGGTAGAATCAGGACTGATTAATAACATTTGCTTATTGTCTGGCAGAGGCTTTTTCTTTAAAGTGGATTTTCAGATATATGTCAGTTTTGAAAAAGTAGTATACATACATAGTAAAAAATAAAAATCACGTTGGGCACATTTATTATGTCCCTTCCAGAGGGACGGTTTTCCCAATTGTCCTTTTCTTTTTCCCCATTTTTGAAGTGTAATTTACATACGGTAAAATTCATCCTTTTTAGTGTAAAGTTCTATGAATTCCAATTGATAGATGTATATCACCACCACAGTCAACGTGTAGAATGGTTCCACTGCTCTCCCATTTCCAGAATTCCCCTGTATGCTTTTGTAGTCCCCTCCCCAGTTCCAGCCACTGGGGCCACTGGGCTGTGTCCCTTGTTGCTATAGTTTTGCCGTTTCCAGGATGTCATATAAATGGAATCATACAGTGTGTAGCTTTTGAGACCAGTTCCTTAAACTCAAAATAATGCATTTGAAATGTGATTCATGTTGTCATGGTAGGAGTGTTTTATTCCTTTTCATGGCTGAGTAGTATTCCCTTGTATGGATGTACCACAGTGTGTTTACCCATTCCCCAGCCGAGGGACATTTGGGCTGTTTCCAGTGTGGAGTGATAATGAATGTAGTTTCTATCAATGTTTGCATGCAGGTTTTTGTGTGAACATAGGTTTCCATTTTACCTGGGTAAACCCCTAGGAGTGGGATTTCTAGGTTGTGTGGTAAAGTTAAGAAGTGTATGCTTAATTTTATCAGAAATTGCCAAACTTTTCCAAAGTAGCTGTCCCATTTTGCATTTGCACAATGGGTGTCTGTTTTTTCCACAAATGAGTTAGACTCCTTAGACGCTGCTGTGCACCTTGCTTTTTTCACTTAATGCTGTCTTGGAAGTGATTCCAGCATCAGTGTTCATAGGTCTATCTCTTTTTTTACAGCTGCATACTATTCCACCTCCTTGATTCACACTCAGTTATTTACCCAGTCTCTTGTGATGGGTCTTTAGGCTGTTTTTAGTTTTTCGCTCTTATAAACACAACTGGTTAAGGTTCAATGGGGTGAAGACTATCCTCATCCAGGCGTCTGTGTGTACATGTGCTCTCCTGTCTGCAGGTTAGTTTCTAGAAGTGAAAATACTGGGTCTCTTTGCTTTGAACCACCTGCCTTAAGCAAGTTGTAGTTTCTGTAGACCTTCTGTCTAGAGAAAGTGCCCTTTAGTGGGGGCATTGTACTTACTTTGGAGGGTCCACCAGAGGATTCTGACACAGTTACCTTCTTCTGCCTCCACCAATTTAGTTAAATTTTAGTCTTCAATCTTATCAGCAGGGTATAGTGAAAAAGCCACTCCAGGCGAAAGTTTCAGAAAGGCAGTGGCTGCTTCTGCTCATGTAACTGAGAGCTTCTGGAAACTTTAGGGAGAATTGGGGAAATTTGGAGCAGCAGCCCAAAGTGGCTTTGCAGGGGCGATGAATGGACAGAGAACTTGCAGTTTTGGAGGGGGGAGGCCTGGGTAGATGTCCCCTGCACATGCAGCATGCAGTAGTCCTTGGAAGGTGTGACAGCTCTGGATCGCTTGGCATCTTCACCAAAAGGCTGCCATCTTCTCTGGCAGCAACAGCCCGGGTGCTGACAGTCCATAACCCAAACCAGAAGTGGGCTAAGAACTGACGCTTGGGCTGGTGTGTATGAGAGGGTGAGATGAGGGGCCCAGGGAGAGGAAAGTCAACCCCCTCTCTACTGGGGCTGTTTCTCATTTTGCAGAACATATGGTTTTCATAATGTCCACCCTTTGCAATCTGTCCCTGCAGAGGCAGCCACTGTTTTGTGGCTCCATCACTTTCGTCCTTGTCACTTTCCACCCTGGGCTGCTTGTGATCTTCACATGGAGCTCTTTATGGTCTCTTTGACAATTAACTGCTAGAGGGACTAGTTTGGGGAGAGAGGGGATGTTGGAACCTTCTGCACCCATTTAGAGAACTCCCACTAAGTTAGGGGGTAAAGTGGTAGCCTTGAGTGGCATTTCTACTTGTTCTATTTTTCACTGACAAATGATAATTGTATATAGTATATATTTATGGAGTTCAGTGTGATGTTTGAATATAGGTTTACATTGTAGAATGATTAAGTCATACTAATTAACAAATCCATCACCTCCCATACTGATTTTTTTTTTTTTTTGCTGTTGAAAACATTTGAAATCAACTCTTTAAGCAATTTTAAAATATATGATGCATTATTATTTGTCATAGCTACCATTCTGTGCAGTCACTAAAGCTCATTCCTCTTAGCTAATTGGAATTGGTATCCTTTGGTCACCATCTCCCCACAGAGCGGGAGACACGTGGAGTTGGTTTATAGTTATCAAAGTACAGTCTTCAAAGAGTTAAAAAGACAACTCATGCCAAAAAGTGAAAACACAGGTTAACACATTTATTTCACCTTTAATGAGGGCACAGCAGGATGGTAAAACAGAAGCGTTTCTAATCACTGAAGTAAGATGGCAACGTTAGATACAAGACTGCTTAATGTCCGACAGGACATTAAAACTGTAATAAAACTGTGATCTTTGGGGGTTATCTTTTCTACTGGATAAAAATGATTTGCAACATATGCATGTGTCAGTTAATGTCTAACTTCCCAGAGTCTAGGCCCTAGTAGAAACAGCGAAAGTGATCACAGGTACATTTCGTTAGTGCAGGGGTGGTTAAACTATCTGGCCGGTCACTTGCCTTTGTAAATAAAGTTTTATTGGACACAGCTGTGCCTCTTCATAAACATGGTCCGTGGCTGCTCTCACACCACAATGGTAGCGTTGAGTCGTTTCAACGGATACTGTATGTCCTGCAAAGCCTCAAATATTTGCTTGTGGCCCTTTGTAGAAAAAGTTTGCCAACCCCGGTGCCAGAGAATTAAATAATCCTCAGATGGGCCTCTTAGACAGCACTGCAGTGTAAGATGGAAAAGTCCTGTAGTCACCCTCTGACCTCATTTGCAAGGGTCGGATAATTTTTCTTGCCATTGTCTAGGCCGGAAGGCTTATGTGTTTGAGAGGTGTTTGTTAGGTGTTTGATGACGCCTCTTCTGAATGAAAGGGCTGACCCTCTGGTGTGGCCTCTGCCCAGGAAATGGGTCCCTTCCTGTTCTTCCATGTGCCTTGCCAGAGAGCTGGGTCTTTGTGGGCCCTAGGTAATTGCTGTCTGCCTTCTGTATTACTTCCTCCAATTGAGTTTCAGCCCTCAAGTTCCCACAGATGTGTCACTATTGAAGATGATGATAATAATGATACTTCCACTGGCTAATTTTTATCAAGCTTAAAAATGTATCTGTCAAAAAATCTTGTGTTTTGCCTACATCCTTCCATTTAGAAGAAGGTAGGGGACTCTTCTCATCCCCATTTTACAGATGAGAAAACCGAGGCTGCCATTTGTTCTTTAGAGAAATCTTTATGGCATGTCCGTTTAGGTGGTAGCGGGTGTCCTGTCACCAAAGCCTTGTCTGTGTGGATCCTGGAGACAACCGCAATCATTCTTCGAGCCCAGGAATGTCAGATTTAGACCAAAAGATGGAGATTACAGTCTTGGCCCTGCTGCTTTTCAACTAGGTCCATCTTTTTGCCTCAGTGCGACAGAGAAAATGTTATTTACCCCACTCCCTGCCAGGGTATTTGTTCAAATTAAGTAAGAACCTAATGAGTGGCATGCAAGCCCTAAAAAAAACCCCACAGACATTGGTGGGTGTCTCCTCGGCATTTCATCCTGCTCCTCTTAGAGCTTCTTTGTTCTTTTTGGATCCATGTAAAAACATCAAAGTATGCACATGTGCATATACACTCCAGATATTGCGTGTAATTTTCCAGGGGGCTTGTGGAACTCCTGCAACTGGGAGCCCCTGGGTAAGTTCTGGAGCCTGAAACTGTACCTGACACCCAGAAGGAGCTCAGCAGACAGTGTCCGTTTAGAGAGAGGAGGAAGGATTTTGGAGCAGTTGCAAGTCCCCAATTTTTAGCCAGTGGCTCCAGAACTCATCCAAGGTTCTCCCTCTATCTAAAAGGACACATGTCTGCTAAGCTCCTATGGGTGCCAGGCCCAGTTTTAGGAGTGGGTGCACTAAATGGGGAACACACATGGCCCTGCCCCCTAGGACTCCCCTCTAGACAGTCAATCAAAAGCACCCAGGATCATTTTTTAAGAGTGATAAGTGCTGTAAGGAGAATGTAATAAGATAACGTGTTAGAATGTGGTTTGAGAAGGAGGGGCAACTTCTGCTGGGAAGGTCAGGGAAGCACTTTGTAAGGAGTTGAAACCTGAAGGACAAGAAGGAGCTGGCCACGAGGATACAGAGGGTCGGGTGCTCTGGCCAGCCAGATAGCATGTGCAAAGGTCCTGAGGTGGCACTGAGCCTGGATGTGTGAGGGGCAGAAAGAAGGGCATAGTGAGGCTGGTAGAGACTAGACCCCAGGGGGCCTGAAGGCCTTGGAAAGGAGTTTGTTTTTATTCTCTAACCTTAAGCTGTCCTATATAGGAGCCAGTAGCCACCTGTGACTATTAAAATTGAATGCAATTAAAATGAATGAAAATGAAATGCAGTTACAAGTTTGGCTCTTCCATAGAAGCTGGAACCCTTGTACATTGTTAGGGAACGGTGGAACCTGTGCAGCTGCTGTGGGAAACAATGTGGCTGTTCCTCAGAAAATTAAATATAAAATTACTATATAATCCAGCAATTCTGCTTCTGGGTATATACATAAAAGAATTGAAAGCAGGGACTCAAAGAGATGTTTGTACTTCCATGTTCATAGCAGCGTGATTCACAATAGCTAAAAAGTGGAAGCAACCCAAGTGTCCATCCACAGATGAATGAATATACACAAGGAAGGAAATTCTGATACGTGCCACAACGTGGATGAACCGTGAGGACACTGTGCTCAGTGAAATAAGCCAGATGTAAAAGGACAAACACTACGTGATTCCATTCATAGGAAGTCCCTAGAGTCATCAGGTCCATAGAGACAGAAAGTAGAATGGCGGGTGCCAGGGGCTGGGAAGGGGGATGGGGAGGGAGTGTTTTATGGGGACAGAGTTTCAGTTTGGGAAGATGAGAAAGTTCTGGGGATGATGGTGGTGATGGCTGCACAGCAATGTGAATGTGCTCAATGCCACTGAAAAAACTGTGCACTTAAAAATTGTAAAGATGGTGAATTTTGGGCCGGCCCCGTGGCGCACTTGGGAGAGTGCGGCGCTGGGAGTGCAGCAGCGCTCCTGCCGCGGGTTCGGATCCTATATAGGGATGGCTGGTGCACTCACAGCGCTCACTGGCTGAGCGCAGTGCGGCTGGTCTCAGAAAGGACAAAATAAATAAATAAATAAAAAATAAAAAAAAAGATGGTGAATTTTATGCTGTGTATATTTTATCAGAATTTTTTTTTAAAGTTTGGTTTCTCGGTTGCACCAACCACATTCAGTAGCCACAGGGCAGAAGTGGCTGCTGTGCTGGACAGAGCAGAGAGAGAACATTTCCGTTGTCGCCGAAAGTGGGATCAGACAGTGCTGCTCATACACACAGACGCAGCTTCCAGGGCCACTTTTGTTGCCTGGTCCAGCTGGGGGGATCCACTTGGTGCGGGGAAAGTTCACCGCGACAATCATAGAGCCTGAGGATTTGGGGTGAATAACACTCGCCGGCTTCCAAATCACCTTTCAAACTGTGCAGGGAGTGAGGGAAGAAAGCGCCTTCTCGAACAGGCCATGCACATGGCCGAGGGCTGAAAAGCTGTCTGTCCAGGGACGAGTTTGCTGACAGCCTGGGAAAGGTAGGGCACAGGCCAGATGCCGAGGCACCGAAATCAAGAGGTAATTAGGAAGTGAGTAGTGAGACATCGGGAGAAAAGGCACGTGTGATAAGCTGCTGGTACAAGCCAGGGTGGAGTCCAGCCTTCAGAGGACAAATTCAGTTTCATCAAAACAAAAAATCCCTCCAGCCTCAAATTGTATGCTCAGGCCCTGCCCTCACCTGAAGAGCCTTCTTTCTTTCCATTCACTCTTTTTCATCCTTCAGGTTGCAGCAGAAATGTCACCTCCCCTTACCACCCAGCATGTGCAATTGCACATTGGCCTATTTAGATAACTAATATGCCTCCTCCATTAGACTTTGTGCCCCCAAAGGCAGGGTCTTCGCCCGCCTTTTTCCCCTGCAGTGGCTACAGAATCTAGATCCGTGCAAGCAAATGTCTGTTGAAGCAATCGATAGCTTTTGGGCCAGTTACTTAACCTCCCTGTGCCTTGGTTTCCCCATTTGTAAAATGGACAAAATGGAGATAACAATGTGTCTATAAGCCGGGCACAGAAAGAGAAATACCACACGTCCTCACTCATAAGTGGGAGCTAAAAAATAAACAAATGAAAGAAAGAAAGAAAGGTACAACAATCACAATACTATGTCGAACTTTCAAAAGGAGAGAACAGAACTGAGGCTACTGTAGGTGGGAAAAGGGGAGGGGATAAGAGAGGAATTGGTAAAGGGCCACGAAAAACAATTACATTGTAAAATGTCAAATATGCTAATTATCCTGATTTGAGCATCACATATTGCGCACAGGTGTTGATATTCGACTCTATATCCCACAGATAGGTAAAATCAACTCAGTTACAATAAAAAAAGTTTTTTGAAAACAATGTATCTACTTCACAGTTGGGGTACAATGGGGTGCTGGAGCCCACTGTAAATTTGCAGGAAATTTGCAAGCTATTTGTTAAACACAGACATTATTAAAAATTAAATTATATGAATCTGCAATTAAGTTATGTTAAAAAAACAAAGGTAATGAATTCTCAAAACTCACCATTTCTTAATTATCTTCTTACATTTTTCTATTATTTGTGCATTTAAGGTTATTTACTATTATTGCGTCTATAGTAGATATATGAGTATACATTGTATCTATTAGTGAAAGTGCTATCTGGTGGTGTGCTACTGTGTATCTCTTGCCAGCTTTATGTCCAGTGACTTCACGTAGGTAGCCTGAAATCGACCATGGCACAAGTATTTACACCATTGGCAAATGCTGAAAGTCAGGGCCTCTTGGCCGCCCTGCCTCAGGCGGTTGTTAAACATTTATGAGCACACCACTGCCTTGGGTGCTTAAATGATTTAATAGATGTGCCTGGCATGCAGCAAGTGCTATAGAAGTGTGGCTATTATTGTTATTATTTTGTTTGGCTTCCTCTCCCTTGTCCAGGACTGCTGCATGTGCAGACAGGAGTTGGGCAAATCCACTGACCAGCTGTGTTTTCTCTGTCTCTCCAGTTTGCCCAACCATCTGTAAGTCCCACGGCTGCACTGCCGAAGGCCTTTGCTGCCACAGTGAGTGCTTGGGCAACTGTTCCGAGCCCGACGATCCCACCAAGTGTGTGGCCTGCCGCAACTTCTACCTGGAGGGTAGGTGCGTGGAGACCTGCCCGCCCCCGTACTACCACTTCCAGGACTGGCGCTGCGTGAACTTCAGCTTCTGCCAGGACCTTCATAATAAATGCAAGAACTCGCGGAGGCAGGGCTGCCACCAATACGTCATTCATAACAACAAGTGCATCCCTGAGTGTCCTTCCGGGTACACGATGAATTCCAGCAAGTGAGTCCTGGGGGTGGGTCTGGGGGGCAGCAAAAGGGATGTGGGTTTGGTAAGGATGGTGTTACCTGTTGACACTGTGTGCAAAACCAGAGTTCATCAGCTACAAGTCAGGTGGCTGGTCTCAAATGCCATTTTTGCCTCCAGTTTTGGTCCTGGGGTTTGGAATAGGCGTCAACAATTTTTCCTTTAAAGGACCAGATAGTAAATATTCCCAACATCATGCATAGCATTTCTAAGCTTGCTGTGCTTAGCTTTAGGACAGAAAATATAAAGACAGAAGTTCTTGGTTTACCCTAAAACTGATGGAGATGCCTCATTGGACACCAAGAAAGTATCTGAGGTTTTTCATGTCTTTTCCAATCTGGAGCTGGACGATGTGTGGAGATTAGCCCAGAACATACCGTCTCAAGGAGGAAGAGACTCACATTATTCTCAGGGCTTTGCTGTTCTTTGAAGAACAGTGCGATTGAATCATTTCCTACCATTTGGGTGAGAAGTAGTAGGGTTTTCTCTCTTCGGCGATGAGTCAGATTTCCTACGCACATCACAGACTTTTTGTTCATGTTGTTAGCTTCCTAGATGAGCTATTTCAGTTTCTCAGGGCTGTAACCAAGTTTAAAAAATCTGTTTCCTGGTTTTTGTGTTTGAGGGCTAAAAAAAAAACCACCGCAAAACAACACAAAAACAAATCAGAAACAGACGCACGTCGGGAGGCCTTGAGTTGACCTGCTTACGTAAAAATCTTCCTCTTCAGACTTGAGAATTAGCCAAGCGAGACTGTTCTGGTGGGAAATTTTATTTCCCTGGGCGGAGAGGGTGGGAAGGAAAACAATCTTTATTTCAGTTCTTATGATCCTCTTTTCTAGTGTTGGTGAAACCCGAAAGTACAATATGTTTTGTTTCACTCATTTTTAATAAAAACCTATCAAGTGGTTTGTTGACCAAAAATAGGCCTCTATGAATCACCTCTGCATGCCAGATAGAACTTTTTTGGGCCAGTTTATCAGTAAGTTTGGAAAAGTGATCATATTTGTTTTGATTAATTTCTGCTTTTTTTCACATTTGAAATAAAGTGTGGGTATTAACATCTCCCGGTGAGATGTTTGTTTAAAAGACATTGGCTTTACATCAAAGGTATTTTTTCCCTCACCATAACTAAGTCCTGAGAAATATAACAACTGTCTTTGATATTCTCACTGATGTAGCCCCCAGAACAAAAACCCTCAGAAATCGACAGCACATCCCTTGACATCTGGGATGAAGACAACATGAGAGATGTTAATATAAGGACACATCTCGGCAGTATTTTTACTTTGTACGTTTTTTTTTAAAATTAGTATTTTTTCCTTCTGAAGCTTTTCTTTAATTTTATGAAAGACTTTATAGTACTGTTGCATTTTCTGATGTGGTTTGATATCAAAGAGGGCCAGATATGTTTTCTTCCATTCTGGTGGCTTATCTGGGAAATAGTTCTTGATGATTTCAGAGCGGAGTTCTGGGAACCCACGTGGATTCAGTAAAGTACCTCATTGTCTACGGTCACCCCAAGACACCTGGGGAAAGCAGGAGGTGCACTTTTCTGAGATGAAAAGGACCAGATATTTGGGGTGGATGTTAAGTTTGCAATGGGTGTGGGCCATCCTTTGGGAAGGGGGGAATTACCCCAAACCCTTAATTCTTTTCTTTCCCTCTCTCACACCTTCCTGTTAAACTGAGGTCTCAAATCTGTCTACAGCTCCATCTGTCTCCCTGTCATGTTGGACTCAGTCACCTATAACAGTCTCTTTCCTCATCTTTCTGCTTGCAGTCCAGCTACAATGGCTAAAGGGAATTTTAAAAAATGGCTATCTGATCATGCCAAGTCTCTGCTTAAAACCCTCCAGTGGCTCCCCAAGACATTTAGAAAAAATCCAAATGCCTTCCCTACAAGGCTCTCAAGTTCTCATTTTATTCCAGTCCCCGGTCCCCATAGCCACATAGGCTTTTCCTCCAGCTGGCTAACTTCATTCATTCCTCTGAGCCTTTGCACAATGCTTTTCCCTCTCCCTTGAATGCTCTTTCCTTTTATCTTTGCATGACCGACTTCCCCTCCTCGTCATTTAGGTTGTAGCTTAAAAGTCACGTCCTTGGAGAATCCATCTCTTGTCTGACCACTCGAATTACACATCTGTTCACTCTCAGGCACATCACTCATTTTTAACTCTTCCTGGCTGATATTTTTGTTGTCAATGTATTTATTCTCCCCAACCAAATCATAAACTTCATGAATATATCAGTTAGCTCTTGCTGCGTAACAAACAGTTCCAGTGCTTAGTGGCTTAAAATACTCGTTTATGAGTTCTAATGATTTTGGGGGTTGACTGGGGGTTTGTCCAGCCTGGGCCAGTTTAGCTATGGCTGGATGGTTTACGATAGCCTCTCATGTTGTAGGTGGGCATCTGGGGCCTCTCTCCTTGAGGTCTCTCTCCTCCTAGAGCCAGGAAAGGTATGCTTCAATCTACATGTACTTTTCAAATCTCTGCTAATATCCCATTGTCTGAAGCAAGTCACATTGGCCAAGCCCAGATTCAATAAGTGCAAAAATAGACTCCACTTCTTGTTGGAGAGGCTGCAAAGAACTTCAGAGAACTTGTGACCACTTGGAATTTCCCACTGGGAAAGTAGATGATCTGTTTTGTTCAATTATGTGTACCTGCAGCTTAGAGCAAGGGCTGGCAAATGGCCAGATAGTAAATATTTTCAGCTCTGAGGGCCATATGGTCTCTGTTGCAGCTACTCAAGTCTGCCTTTGTAGTGCAAAAGCAGGCTTAGATGGTACACTACCCAATGGATGTGGCCATGTTCCAATAGAACGTTTGCAAAGACAGGTGGCCAGCTGGATTTGGCCTGTGGGCCATGGTTTGCCAACCCTGGCTTAGGGTATCACTTGCTGCATAATAAGTGTAGGGCAGTAAAACCCAAACATATGGTCACTATTCTGTTTTCACCCCAGCTGTTCTAGCACCAGCTGGGTGCACTGAGGTACAATTCTGATACTAACCAGCATGAGCATCACACCCCACAGGTTCAAGCTTCAGTCCTCTACAAGACTGCTCTTCAGACACCAGCTGCACTTTGGGGGTCCGCAGGCCACCCACACTTCTGACTGACTGGCTATGAATTTGGGGGTTTCCACAAACCCTTTGGGGTTTGATAATTTCCTAGAACAACTCGCAGAATTAAAATAAACCTGCTATACTTACCATTATAGCTTATTATAAAGGATACACACAGGGCAAGGTCTGGGAGAGCCCCAGACATAGAACCTCTACGTATTTTCCCTGTGGAATCACAGCTCATCACCCTCTTGATGCATTGATGTGTTCACCATCAGGAAGCTCCACTGAGCTTTGGTGTCCAGAGATTTTATTGACATCTCATTCCATTGGCGTCATTGATTGACTCATTGGGCAAGTGATTGAACTCCATCTTCAGCCCCCTCCCTCCTCCCTGGAGGTCAGGTGGGTGAAAACCCCAAATCTCTAGTCACATGGTTGATCTTTCTGGGGACCAGCTCCCATGCCAAAGCTATTTAGGGGCTGGCTGACCCCATGTCACCTCAACATGTAAAACACTCCTAACAAAGACATTCTTATCACTCAGGAAATTCCAAGGGTTTTTGAAGCTCTATGCCAGGAACTGGGACAAAGACCAGATCTATTCTTTATTATACCACAGTCACAAAAATGATTCTGAAGGGCTGAACACACAGGGGTGTGGAAGGAACAGCAGTTGTAACAATGACTCCACTCATACAAAGTGATCATCCTAGCGATGAATGGTGATCTTTGTTTCCCAGGTGCCAGGTGCTTTCTGTGGTGTGTATCGTCTAGTTCTCATCACAGCCTGTGGGGTTGGTGCTGTTTCCTCATTTTACAGACAAGGAAAGTGAGACTTTGAGAGCTTCATAGTTAGGAATCTTGTGGTTTCATGTGACAGAACCCCAACTCAGCCTGGTTTAAGCAAGACTAAAGGAGTTTATTGGTGCCCATAACCAAAAAGTTCAGGGAACTGCTTCAGGTACAGCTGTATCCAGGAGCTCAAGCAATGTACATCACCCATCTCTTTCTCTCCTTTGACTTTATTCCATTCTCTGTTGGTTTTGTTTTCAGGCAGCCTTTCCTTCACCTCTTGCCCCCATGGTAGCAAAATGGCAATATCGTCTTTTTTGAAGGAAGACATTTTCTTCTTCTAGGAGGTTCTAGCAAAATTGTCACTCCACTGACTTGGGTTGTGTACCCACTTCTGAACCCCCAGGGGGATAGAAGAAGGTACATAGCCTGGCTTGGGTCTTGTGCCCCATCTAGATCTAGAAGGGCTTTGCCAGCCAAGAGTTGATGTCATGGACCCCACGTAGGGAAAGGCTGGTTCCCAAAGGATTCCCAGGGGCTGTGAATTCAAGGGCAGCAGGCTGCAGGCAGACAAAGCCAAAGGCTGCCCGAGTCACCCACTGTCAGGTGTGAGGTGTGTTACAGCTGTGGTCACATCGCACCCCACATTGAAAAGCAAACATCCTGTGTTCTTGGAGTAACAGGCAAAATTCTGCCACATTGGGGTAACAGCATCAATTATGCCATTTTGACGTAGTGTGTGTCCTGTGTAAGGCTCATCAGCTCAAAGAATGGCGTAAGTCCTGTTACCGTGATAGTGCCATGAGTCCCATCACTTTGATATAATGACAGGGTGGAATGTAGTCCTGTTTCCTTGGGATGTAGTGTGGATCCTATCCAATCCCATCACTTTGAGGTAAAGTGTGAGTTTTGTTTCTTTGGAGTAAAGTCATGAGTTCCTTGACTTTAGGGTAATGCTGTGGGGACCTGCCACCCATCACCATCAGGTAATGGCATAAGCCTGTAACTTCAGGCAGTGTTTCTCACCTGGGAGTGGCTTGGTCCTCTCCCCTCCCCAGGGAACATTTGGCAATGTCCAAGGACATTTTTGATGGTCACAACTTGGGGGAGGGGGTGCTACTGGCATCTACTGGGTGGAGCCCAGAGATGCTGCCCAACCATGCACAGGATAGTCTCCCCACCACGGAGAATTATCTGGCCCTGAATGTCAACAGTGCTGAGGCCAGAAAACCCTGCCTTGGGATAACGGTGTCACTTGGGACCCTGTAGAATGGGCTGTCTGACATGTGGGAGAAGCCCTGGGTGCACTGATCCCTCTCTCCTTCATTCTCAGCTTGATCTGCACACCATGTCGGGGCCCCTGTCCCAAGGTCTGTCACCTCCTAGAAGGTGAGAAGACCATCGACTCGGTGACGTCCGCCCAGGAGCTCCGAGGCTGCACCGTCATCAACGGGAGCCTGATCATCAACATTCGAGGAGGCAGTGAGTGTTGTGGGTGGGGGGCAGCCTGCTGGGCTCCATGCGCCTGTGAGCTCTGACCAGGGAAGAAAAACAGGCCAGGCTTTGCTGCACGCTCCCAAGGCAGTTTTAAAAGCATCATTCAGTGACTCTCCCATTAGTAGAGTCACGCCAGGATTTGCCTCAAAACCTGAAATGAACTGCCTAGTCCCAGCCCCACCTGCCCGAAGATTCTCATTTTCCAAGTTGAGAGTTGCAGCATGAGAAATCTGCATTTTTAACAAGCAGGAACCATGCCCTATTGCAGGTCTACAGACCACGTTTCCAGAAATATCATCTCAGGCCAAAAGGCATTCCTTTATTTATTCAGCAAACATTTATTGGATACTTACAGTGAACAAGGCCTTGCTGTGATGGATCTTACAAATAAGATGAATGCATAATGTAAGCTCAGGTGATGGTTCATGCTATGAAAGAAAGCACAGCAGAGTAATGAATGGCAACTTTTTCCTATAAAGAGCCTTATAATAAATATATTCAGCTTTGCAGGCTGTATAATTCTGTCATAGCTACTCAGCTCTGCTGTTGTAGCATGAAAACAGCCATAGACACACGTCACCAAGTGAGCCTGGTTCTGTTCCAATAAAACTTTAATTGCAAAACACATAGCATTTGGCCAGTGGGCTGCAAATGGATTGCCAACCTCTGAAATAGAGAATAAATGGGGTTGCTATTGAAGGGAAGTTTCTGGTCTGGGGAGGGATGTTTTGAGATGGCAGTGGAGCAAGCCAAGTGGATATACGGGAAAATAATATTGTGGGCAAAGGAGGCAGCCAGTGCAAAGGTCCTGAGGCAGGGGTATGCTTGGCCCCTTTAGGGAATAGTAAGGAGTTCGGATTGCGTCCTAACCTGGATGGGTTTTGAGCGGGGTGTG
Organism: Galeopterus variegatus; assembly: GCF_000696425.1. Lineage (NCBI taxonomy): Eukaryota > Metazoa > Chordata > Mammalia > Dermoptera > Cynocephalidae > Galeopterus > Galeopterus variegatus. The sequence continues at coordinate 25,617 of NW_007731350.1, read as the reverse complement.
TTGAAATCATTAGCAGCCTATAGGTTAACTCCCCACCATGGGAAATTATGAGATTAAAATATTCCTGTAGAAACTCACTAGAGGTTCTCTCCATCTCTTAGACAACCTGGCAGCTGAGCTGGAGGCCAACCTTGGCCTCATTGAAGAAATTTCAGGATACCTAAAAATCCGTCGATCCTATGCTCTTGTGTCTCTTTCTTTTTTCCGGAAGTTACGTCTGATTCGAGGAGAGACCTTGGAAGTCGGGTATGTGGGCCTCATTCTGTGTTTGTGGCCCGAACATTAACCATAAATTAGAAAACCTCATGGTTGTTGTTTTTTTTTTTTAATTTTTTTTTTTAAAGTTTACTTGACACATTGTAATTATTCATACTTACAGTGTGTAATTTAATGTTTTGATACATACATATGTTGTATAAGGATCAGGGTTGGGTAGTCCACGTATCAATTATCTCACCTATTTATCATTTCCTTGTTGCAAAAGTATTCAAAAGGCTCTCCTGTAGCTACTATTATACTATTAAACTAAACAAAAACACAACCCACACACTTGTTAGAAGAAAGTGCCTGGCCAAACCTTGAGAGAAAGGAACTTGTGCTGGAATGTGCTTAAAAGTCCATCTAGCCAAAAAGTGTAAAACCCATTTTATGGTCATTATTGAGAAACTGAAGCGGGTACCGCCCAGCCCTTGTGTCCTCCAAGGGTGCTGGCTGGAATTTGCTAAATAGAGTGTCCAGCTCTCTGGGCTGCATTGTGAATGGCTCGTGGGCCTGATGCAGCTGAACCCTGTAATTGCGGCATCTGGAACCTCTCATTCCTTGGTTTTCTGGACATTGACCACACCTGCCCTTGTGAGATGTTCCTCTTCTTTGTCCCATGGGATTCTACACCTTCATGGTGTTCTGCCAGCCTCTCTGCTTCCTTCCTCATTTTTCCTCCCAGACTCTGCTTTCTCCACCTGCCTTTGAGAGTTGATGTTCTGGGCTCCCAGCCTTGGCCCGTCTCTCTGGTAATCTCCTCCTACCTGTGCTGAGGCCTCCAGCCCTGACTTTGTCCCTTGCCCCCAAACCTGTCTCTAGCTGGCCCTGAGTGACCTCCAGGAGCCTCAAATGCAACATGTGCAAAACAGAGCTCCCCTCCTTGCCCTGTGTCCATCTTCATTTTTGGCATCCCCTCCCTCGAGGTCCAGCTGATCCTGATTCAGTTAGTATAAAACAACAGAATCTGACTGTTATACACAGATAGAGGCTGACTCGTGGGGAAGACTTCTCAGGAAGGCCATCCAGTGGTGCCTCCGGGGCCGCAAGTTCTTTCCATCTTTGTGTTCCTCATGGTCACAGAATGGCTGCCTCGCCTCCAGCCTCACATCTATAGGACAGGCTGGCAGTGGAGAAAGGTACAAAAGGACATGCCAATCAACACTGTTTCTTAGAAAAACTCACCTAAAGGGGCTGGCTGGTTAGCTCAGTTGGGTAGAGCACAGTGTTGATAACACCAAGGTCAAGGCTTTGGATCCCTGCACCTGCCAGCCACAAGAAAAAAAACACAACTCTCCTAGAACCTCCCACACTCTCATCCTCAGCTTGATTTTTGCTTCTATCTTATTTACCAGAACTGGGTCACGTGGCTACCACCAGGGAGGTTGAGAGGTGACTATTTAACTTTTCCAGCCTCTATCGTAAAGGAAGGCATGAGAAGAGGGCTGTAAATGGCTTTTGAGAAACCAGTCCACTGTATTGCTTAGAAGGCCTCAAATCACTCACCAGCTTGTGTTGATATTTCTACCACAAAACTGCCTTTTTGCTAAAGCTCAGACCTTTCATTTGAATTGCTCCATTGCCTCCTAGCTGGGCTTTCTAGAACTAGACCGGCATAGCCCAATAGAAATGTAATGCAGGTCACAGATGGGACTTTACATGTTCTAGCAGCCATATTTTTAAAAAGTTAAAAGGAACAGGTGAGAGTAATTTTACTAATGCATTTTTGCTTAGCTCATTATATGCAAAATGTCATTTCAACATGGAATCAGTATTAAAAAACTTATCAAGAAGATCTTTAACATCCCCATTTTTTTGTACTAAGTCTTTGAAATCTGTTTTTTTTTTCTTCCTTCCAGTTCAGTTCAGAATGGCCACATTTCAGGCAGTCAATAGACACATGTGGCTAGTGGCTTCTATATCAGACAATGCAGGCCTAGACACTTCTGTTCTCCCATTTATCATGCACTGGTAACTCATAATTGTTCTAAGTCATAGGTCTAATAAGTCACTGAGCTGATATAAAACCTTCAGTGACTCTCCTCTGCCTACCCAGGCAGGTCATGCATTCTTGGTCTTGGTCTGGAATGCAATATATATCAGCAGGTTTGGTCTGTTGCAGGCTCTCCAGCAAATTCCTGCCATCTGTCGGCCAAAGAAAGCCACTTTGCTCTTCCCTGAGCCCAATTCAGGTGCCTCTGTGTCTTTATCTTTCCTCTCTGCAAAACCCATTTCTCAGTCCGTCACAGTCTCATCACTTCCCTTCATGACTGAGCTCAGATCCTGGCCATGAAAACGTCCTCAACTTCCCCCATCCCTCCCATTCAACAATATTTATTGAAGGCGTACCAAGCAAATGGTTAGTATTGGGGATGGAACAAGATCAACTCCAGGCATGGCCCTGCCATCTTGGGCTTGGGGAAGACCAGCCATTGAATGACTAGCTTTGTGTGTGTTTCCATAGGAACTATTCCTTCTATGCCTTGGACAACCAGAACCTAAGGCAGCTCTGGGACTGGAGCAAACACAACCTCACCATCACTCAAGGGAAACTCTTCTTCCACTATAACCCCAAACTCTGCTTGTCTGAAATTCACAAGATGGAAGAAGTTTCAGGGACCAAGGGGCGCCAGGAGAGGAATGATATTGCCCTGAAGACGAATGGTGACCAGGCATCCTGTAAGTGGTTCTCCCAGCGCATGAACCAGATAATGCACCTGCCCTCCCTCACCCACCATGCCGGTCCCTGGTTTGGGGGGGGGTGTCACTGTCCTCTATTTAGCTACAGCAATTCATTGTCTGGAGGACAGGTTTTGCATGTCTTATCTCTGTGTCTACTGCACCAAATGCAGTCCCTGATATCAGAGGATGCTGCATAAGCATTGCATGAATGAATGAATGAATGAATGAATTGGTGGATGGATGGATGGATGATGCTTCCTTATATATGCACTGGGCTGATGCTGAGGGCTTTGGTGTTGGGTAAAATACCTGTGCCCATCTGCGTCCTCCCGGAATCAAATGCCAGGATGGAGTTAGACACGCAGAAAATGTATTGAGGGTAATGTCCATGAAATATAAAGAGGAGACGGAAGTGGAGTAGGCAGGGAGGGCCTTCTGATGACAGTGTGGGTCTGACCTCTGTGAACAGAGAGGAGGAAGGAAGGAGGATAGGGCAGGGAGAGCCTCAGACAGCAGTGCCTCCTTGAGTTTTGGCTGAGCCCTGGGGGAGCTCCAGGCAACAGTTTTCTGCAGAGGAGTCCTGCATTGGGTAGGAATGGCCAGGCTCCCTTGGAGCTCAGTCATGGGTGGGGGGCTGTCCAGGGAGAGCCACGCCTTGGTTTGAATGCTACAGCTGGAGGCTGTCAGCAACTGCACTCCCCTGACAAGTTCTGAGCAGACAGCTGCCGGGGCTTCTGTAACACCCCTTTGGGGACTTAGTTCCTTATGGCAAAACATAGTCTGAGGACACAGCTAGGTTGGGGTGGAGTTTAAGAGAGGATTTGCATTCTCGGCAGAGAGAATTACTCAGATGTGTCTCTCCAGGGTATGGATCGGCACGCTCTCTAAGTGCATGTGGTGAATTTTTATTTGCACTTAATTTAGGTATATGTCCTGCCATGTCAGGCTTGCAAGTCCATGTGCAAGATGAAATTGTGTCAGGACAAACGTTGCTCTTGAAAATCCCTGCTCCTAATAACTACGGGCCAGTTGTCCTCGTGTTGGCATAGATTGCCGCTATTCCGTTGAGCAAGTGGTTGCCCCATCCCCCTCTCATACCCCCCGAGGAAGTGTGGGATCATACACTTTGGCCTAAAACTATTCAATATTAATGTAGCCTGTTTTTGTTTGTTTGTTTTTTACTCTTCTAGGTGAAAATGAATTACTTAAATTTTCTAGCATTCGGACAAGTTTTGACAAGATCTTGCTGAGATGGGAACCGTACTGGCCCCCTGATTTCCGAGACCTCCTGGGGTTCATGCTCTTCTACAAAGAGGCGTAAGTTGAAGAGTAGGGTTCGCGGAGCGGTGCGGGGATGAGGACCAGCGAGTTCTGTGCGTGTTGCATGGGGCTGTAGACTTTCCCTCTCTGGTTCCTCTCTATTTCCCTCGTCCTCATGGAATAAATATCATAGGTTGCCTTTTTTGTTTGTTTGTATTTTTAAAAATGTTTTTTAATCTACATGTTTATAGGGTGCAGTTTGTTGTTTCAAGACATGCACATATTGTTTTTTTTTTTTCCTTTTTGTCTTTTTTTGTGTGTGTGTGTCCGGCAACGGATCGCAACCCTCAGTGTCGTCCCCGTACCGGACTGGGACTGGCAACGGGATTGCAACCCTTGGTGTCGCGCCCGTACCAGGGACCGGCAACGGGATCGCAACCCTCGGTGTCGCACCCGCACCTCGCTCAGCCAGTGAGCGGGAACTGGTCTGTATGTGGGATCCGAACCCTCGGCGGGAGCGCTGCCACACTCCCAAGCGGCGCACTGTAGCAGTGCGCCACCGGGCCGGCCCCACATATTGTTTAATGATCCAATTAGAGTAGTTAGCATCTCTGTCACCTAAACGTTTATTGTTTCTCTGTGCTCATCACATTCAAGATCCTCTTTTCTGGCTATCCTGAGATATACAATACGATATTATTCGCTATAGTCATCCTAGAGCTGCCAGAACTGATTCTCTGGATCTAATGGAACTTTTTAACTTTGTACCAGGCTGCAGCCTTTCCCAGTCCTCCCCCTTCCTTTCTCTTTCCCAGCCTCTAGTAACCTTTTATGATCTCACCAGGCGATTGTGTACAAAGCCAATAACATCCCCTTTTGTCAAAAGCCTGAAACTGAAGCGTGCAGGTTTATTTTGGAGGACTGGCCATTTCCTAGAGCAATATCCCCTTTTGCCCGTCCTGTGTAGACATCTCTCAGCAGCCAGGAGCACAGTCTACTGAGAAGGTTTTTTTTTTAAGATTTTTTTTTTATTTATATTTTATTTTTTTCCAACATTTTTTGGATCATGGAAAAATGGACCTAACATAAAATTCACCATCTTAACCATGTTTAAGAGCACAGTTCAGTGGCATTAAGTACATTTACATTGTACATCATCGTGCAGCCATCATCACCATCCATCTGCAGGACGTTCTCATCCTCTGAAACAGAAATTCTATACCTATTAAATGTTACTATTTTTTTTTTTTTTTTGGCAGCTGGCTGGTACAGGGATGGAACCCTGGACCTCGGTGTTATCAGCACCACGCTCCAACCAACTGAGCTCACCGGCCAGCCCTTTGTGTTGAAATTTTTAAGGTCGTGGAGGGGGTGATAGAAGTAATATTAACAATAGATCCATCTGTCAGGACTTATCACGTGCTGGGCTGGGAACTCACGCGCGTTCTCTCATGTAATCTTATCTTCTATACCTATTAAATGTTACTTTTTTTTTTTTTTTTTTGGCAGCTGGCTGGTACAGGGATGGAACCCTGGACCTCGGTGTTATCAGCACCACGCTCCAACCAACTGAGCTCACCGGCCAGCCCTTTGTGTTGAAATTTTTAAGGTCGTGGAGGGGGTGATAGAAGTAATATTAACAATAGATCCATCTGTCAGGACTTATCACGTGCTGGGCTGGGAACTCACGCGCGTTCTCTCATGTAATCTTATCAATAACTCATGAGGTAGTTACTGCTATTACTATCATTATTATATAATTGAGACGTCGGGGTTGGCAGTCCCCTTTTCTTTGGCTGTTCTGCTGTCATGTTTCCTTGTGACACAGATTGCTGGGTGAACAATATGCAGACTTACAGGGTGTGATTTCTCTGTGTTACTGAACCCAAGTCTGGCTGCCTATCCCCCAAACAAACAAAAAAGAAAGACCCAAGAGTCAATGTTGGTGATAAGGAAAGCCAGCTTTATTCAAGACCAGTGACCTGAAGGAGATAGGTGACTAAGCCATCTCTGAGACTCAGATTTACTGAGGGTATTTTAAAGTGGGGGATGACAGAACATGGGAAGTGAAAAGTAGGAGGGAAGGGACATGTAAGGGGCTGGGTGCAAATTCTCGCAAGGCTCTGTCCGGCTTCTGTTTTCGCCCTTGACATTGTCTTAGGGTCCTGCAGGATTTTGATTTGCTCCAGGGTGGCGTCAGCATCGCTTTATTGATGTCTTTCCTGGTTTCTTGGGGTCTGGATAGTACGTGCCTCATGGCAAGTTTGCAGCTCCAGGCTGACTGACAACAACTTTACATTTATGTAAATCATGTTGCCCTGTAACCAAGGTTTGAAATATCAAATAACCACGGGAAAAGAGGGAACTCAGAGAAATGCGTGCTAAGAAAAAAACTGTGTTCCTTTAAAATTTTTTTCCCACAGCCCAGGTGATTTTAGATCTCAACATGACTTCAGTCCTGCTTACTCCAACACCTGGACCCCGTCTCTATGGCATACAGAGCGATAGTCACAAAGTGATAACCACCTTCCCCTATTTTATCTTGAAAGCCCTTATCAGAATGTGACAGAGTTTGATGGGCAAGATGCCTGTGGCTCCAACAGCTGGACGGTGGTGGACATCGACCCACCCCTCAGGTCCAACGACCCCAAGTCACAGAATCACCCCGGGTGGCTGATGCGGGGTCTCAAGCCCTGGACCCAGTACGCCATCTTTGTCAAGACCTTGGTCACCTTTTCCGATGAACGCCGGACCTATGGGGCCAAGAGTGACATCATCTATGTCCAGACAGATGCCACCAGTAAGTGTTTCTTGTGAACAAGAATTTGCACGTGAGTTGAACACCTTACCTTTGACTCACCAACTCCAGCCACCTCCATTCTTGAGGGGAAGGTTTTGTGGAGCCCAGAGGTGGTATGTTTTTGAAGGGTGTTGGATGTCACTCAATGCCAGGACCAAATGGCTTCAAGCTTGCTCTGTGCCTGGGTTCAATCCGGAGCAAATGCCAGCCAGAAAATGGGAGTTTACTGGTCTCTTTCCACTATTCTCTCTTACCAGCAGCATCTTCCCAGTACCCAGAACAGACAGAGTTCAGCTCATGTCTGAGCTTGATCAATGTTTGTTGCCTAAATGGATGAATGAATGGCCACATAGCCTGAGGTACGAGCGGACAGTGATTTGGTCGCCCAGGCCCTGACTGGGCGAGTGTACCCCGTGTCTCCAGTTTTCTCCCATGTTAAATAACACTGCAGTGAACACACTCACGATTTCTTTAACTTGAGCGTGCCTTCCCCTCTTCCATCCACCCAACAACTTACACACAAATCCTCACGGTGGACCCATTTTATTTCTCCATCGCAGATCCTTCCGTTCCCCTGGATCCGATCTCCGTTTCTAATTCCTCATCCCAGATTATTCTGAAGTGGAAGCCCCCCTCGGACCCCAACGGCAACATCACGCACTACCTGGTTTTCTGGGAGAGGCAGGCAGAAGACAGTGAGCTGTATGAGTTGGATTATTGTCTCAAAGGTGAGCGTAGGTGGAGCTGGGGGGATCGGTGGGTTTGACACATACACACATGATCCACCGGCTCCACGTGCAGGAGGCAGCCCTGTCTTTCCTCAGAGTTCACGCACATGCACTGCATTCTATTTCATATGAAAACACACATATGCATTTTTAAACATCGTTACACAAGCACATACTATAAAGACTCGTGTCAAAACCAGATCTTTTCCATGTCTTGGCACCATTTTCCTCTGGAATTTTCTCCTCTCCCCACTCCCTTCCTCTCTGCCCCCTCACGCTGATGGGGATGTAGCTGTGTTAAAACACTCAAGGCTTCTGTGCAAAGCTAGAAACACAACCAAGGGTGTCCAGAGGTTATTGACAAAGTCAGGGATGGATTTCGTCCTCACTGAGACCCTTTCGTTTTAAGGATTGGAGACAGCAAAGAGCAATAACCCATCCCCCCTCCTGTGCTTTCTTTTTCTTTTTTTCCCCCAATTTATTTATTTATTTTTCTAAATTGACAGATAAAATTGTAGGTATTTATCATGTACAGCATGATCTTTTGACATATACAGACACTGTGGAACAGTTAAGTCTAGCTAATTAAATGCAGCATTTCACACAGTTATTTCTGTGGGGACAGCACTTAACATCCACTGTCCTAGCATGTTTCAGGAATACAACATATTGCCATTAACTATCGTCATCATGCTGGACAATAGCTCTCTGGAACTTATTCCTCTCATCTAACTATAGATCTGTATTTTTTTGACCAACATCGTACCAACTCCCCCCACCCCATGTGCTTTCTGTTAAAAATTTATACTAATGACAGGTTTTTTTTCAGTCTTTACTCTTGTTTACTTATCAGGCTTCCATCCATTTGACGGAAAATGGAAAAATATTTGAATCTTCGAGCTAGTTTGTATATATTCATTTAAAATTATGTTAAAACAGTTTTTATTTAAAAAACATAAACAAAAAAAAACCCAGCAAACCAGAGAAACAGCAGTCAGTTTCGTTTCCTTAGTTTTTTGGATCTGTTTATCTTTATTTCACTTTCTTGAGATATTTTCACTTGGTGATAGATATCCTCAGACTGTGACCTTGGAGAAGACCAGGGGAGTGCTCGTGAGGTGTGTGGCGAAGGCCAGGAGCGTGAGGTCTGCTCTCGGCTCAGCCCCCGACCCGCCGTGGGGTTTTGTCCAAGTCACTGAGCAAGTCACTGTCTGCCTCCTTTCTGGGAGAAGGGGTGGGAGGACAGATGATCTCCGGGAGCTGTCCCAGCTCTAAGCTCATGTGCTATATGTATGCCTGTGACATCATCCCCGCCTGAGTCCAGGGCTGCAGACATGATTTATCTCCTCGGATGCTTTATATAACTCAAGAGCAAGCCAGTCATCGGCTCAGCTTCCACAGCCGTTGGCCCCACATTTGAGTAACCAAAACCACGAGCTCGAGCTGCCCCTAGCAGTGTCAGTCAAAGGCTCTTCTTTCTTTCTTTTTTTTTTTTTTTAAAGAGCAACAACTTGTATTCTGAAGTTTTATTTGCAATGATCACAAAGTTTATTTAATTAAAAATAAACTTACTAAGGACAAACACCATATGATTCCATACATAGGAGGTCCCCAGAGTCGTCAGATCCACAGAGACAGAAAGTAGAATGGGGGTGCCCGGGGCTGGGGAGGGGGACGGGGAGGGAGTGTTTCGAGGGGACAGAGTTTCAGTTTGGGAAGATGAGAACGTGCTGGAGGTGGTGGTGGTGGCGATGGCTGCACAATATTGTGAATGTGCTTAATGCCGCCGAACTGTAAGTACACTTAAAAATGGTTAAGATGGTAGATTTCATGCTATATTTATTTTACCAGAATTTAAAACAAACACGTGCAAAATCAATAAACTTCCTAACCATGACCACTAGTAGTTTCCTGTTAGTATCACCAGTTTTGTTTTTTATTGTGGTGAAATATACATAACATAAAAGATATTATTTTAACCATTTTACTATTCAGTGGCATTAAATACATTCACAGTATTGTACAACCATCACCACCATCATCTCCAGAACTTTCTCATCTTCCCAGACTGAAACTCTGTCCCCATTAAACACTCACGCCTCGTCCCCCTCCCCAGCCCCTGGCACCCCCCATTCTACTTTCTGTCTCTGTGAATGTGACTGTTCTAGGGACCTCATTATGGTTTATATTTGTATTCTCAGAAAAAACAGGGGGCACCCAGTTTCAAGCAGTGGCTACTAGAAACGGGTACCAGGTATCAGGAATGATACCTGTGCCCAATCAAACATCACTTTCTCTCCAGAAAAATAGGAGGAGAAACCCCCTTTACAAAGGAAATCCTACATTTTTCTTCCATCCATAATGCTGTGACTAGCCCCCCTCCCAGTTAACCCAGCCAAGTTATTCTGTGTCTATTCATGAACGTAGGAGGTATTTTTAAGAGTCCCTTGCAGGCTTTCGAAGCTGGATAAATACTTGGGCTTCGAGTGGATACTCACCATCCACAGGAAGGTACTTGACATGCTCGTTTAGAGCTCACTGTCTACCCCTGAGGCATTAAGTGGAGGGAAAACTGGAATTTCTTTTGCTCAGCAGAACTAGCAGGTACCAGGCACTAAGAGGGCTGGAGAGGTGAATCTGGAGACCAGCATGGGTTTTGCCCGTGGGGATTTGATTAATGGGATCGATCCCAAATCATCTGGGATTTGACCTCAGAGGTCAAGACACGGCCAGCCGTGGTACTTAAAAAGCAGTTTTGTATTTTTAGGACTGCTACCTTGGGAAGGTGGTGCCTTCTTTTTTTAAAATTCCCTTTTCTATGCATATTTGAAAAGTTTCTTCCTCCGTCACTTCTCATGTCTTTAACGCAGAGTTTCTCTACCTCGGCGCTGTTGATATCTGGGGCTGGATCATTCTCTGTGGTGGGGGCTGTTCCGTGCACTGTAGGGGGTTGGGCAGCGTCCCTGGTCTCCTCCCACTTCATGCCAGGACCACCCCCTCCCCAAGCTGTGACTACCACAATGTCTCCAGATGTTGCCCGTGTCCCCTAAGGGGCACAATTGCCCCCAGGGTGAGAACCACTAATCAAGTCTGATGTCTGGATTTGTGAATGGACCCCTTTAAAATTTCCATGTGCAGTTCTGCTCTGCTTTCATCATTTTATGTTTCTGTGGTTGATTGACTGACTCATTCATTCATTCATCTGTGACCTGGACCCTGATCCTTTCCCAGCCCCACCTCTCACCGTTCTCTCGCTCACCTCTTTCTGGCTACAATGTTTCCTTGGTTGTTTTTGACACGCCAAGTAAATTCTTACGTCAGGACCTTTGCACTTGCTTTTTGCTCTGTCTGGGTTGCTTTACACCAAGATATACGTATGGCTCGTTTCTGTACTTCAGTTCGGGATGGATCAATGGTTACTTTCTCTGAGACCACTCCATACAAAGAGCACCCCAACATACTCTCTGTCCTTTCACCCCGCCATCTGATCCATGACTATGTTTTTACTAGTTTATTGCAGAATGTTAAGTTCCATGAGGACAGAGACATGGTTACTTTACAGTCTCCAGTCCTGTGGTTTATGGTGTCCAACAGTTTTGGATTTTTTTTTTTAATGTTTACATAGAAATTTATTTTCTCAACATAGAAATGAAGGAAAACATCACAAATTAAATTCAAAGTCAATTGATAAGCAACAAGTTTAACCCTCAAAGTTTAACATCCTTAATGCCAAAAAGAACTCTTAAAAATGAATTAGAAAAATCTAAGCAGAAATTTGGTGAAGGACATAAGCAGGTAAGTCACACACTCTAAAGAAACACCTGTGGTTACTAAGTACATTCTAAGATATTGTGGGGGGGGGGGGACAGGGCTGACCCTCGGCCCCACGCAGGAAGGACCCTGGGTGGCTGGCTGCATTGCTTGCCTGGTGTCTGACAGTTCCTAAAACATGCTGAGACATGCATCTTCTCAGTTAATATTTCTTTTTTCTTTTCTTTTCCCATAAAAACTTTATTTATTTATTTTTGGTTATACATGTTTATGGGGTACAGACTTGACTATCAGTATTTGTGTACAGTATGTGATGATCGAATCAATATTATTTGCATGTTCGTCATTATAAATCATAATTACTCTTTGTGTCCCTTACCCAATTACTCTCTAACTCCTCTCCCCCTCTCCCACCTCTAGTCACTATAGGGCTGTTCTCTCCTTCTGAAAACTCATCAGTCGATGTTTCTAAGACCCTCTAGAGAGAGGTTTTGTTTTTCAAAGTGGGACTTGAGCCCAGGCTCTGTCCCTTGTGCCCAGGCCCTCTGAGAAGACGCCCTCTGCTCTGTCTGTATTGTGTGTTGTGCCGGGGGACTTGAGCCCCCTTCTCTGCCTTTCTCTAGGCTTGAAGCTGCCCTCTAGGATGTGGTCACCACCGTTCGAGTCTGAGGATTCTCAGAAGCACAACCAGAGTGCACACGACGAGTCGGCTGGTGAATGCTGCTCCTGCCCGAAGACTGACTCTCAGATACTGAAGGAGCTGGAAGAATCCTCGTTTAGAAAGACGTTTGAGGATTACCTGCACAATGTGGTTTTCGTCCCCAGGTCAGGATTTGACATGGCCCTGGGCTCTCTTGGGGTGTGTAGATGGCTTAGTGTTGTGGGGTCATTAATTAGGGGACAAGATGAAGGACCCAGAGACCGCAGGAGGGTGGCCGGAGTCCAAGCTGAGCCCTTTCTTGGAAGGAGGAAGAGGATCTTGTGATTTCAACAGGAACTTTACCAGGAAGAGCAAATAATCACACAAAAAGGGAAAATTTACAAAACCCAACATTTGCTTTCTCTATTTCTCCTGAACCGGTCTCTGAGTTCTGAAACAAACTCCATTAGCTTATTGGGGCATATCTTGAGAAATGCTTGCCCGGCATCCCATGCTTGATTTATTGCTGAGTCTCAAACTCAGTGCATTAAAAAAAAAAAAATCCATGTAACCTTCTCATCCTTCTGGAATGTTCCACAGCATCATCAAAACCTGGAGGCTTCTCCTAAGTAAATATATTGAATTTCCTTTACCGAGTGAGGGGACTTAATGAGGTATCTCTGGTGCACTGAGAGAATTTGTAGTAAAAATTACTTTTGACATTTTAACCCATCTTTACCTTTCCTGCAAGAAAAGACACGTAGGTAAAAGGCACATCCTGTGGGTCACAATTTTTGTTTGTTTGTTTGATTTGGGCTGAAAATAGGAATAGACTTTTATAGATACAGGTCAGATGGGTCCTCTCTATGTGCATTTTTCTGCTTTAGTGCTGGAGTGAATGGCAGAGTGGTTCATAGTGGGGACTTTTGAGGTTGACTGCTTGCGTGCCCTGCCCTTCTACTTACTAGCTTGGGCAGGTCACTTCACCTCTCTCTATGCCTCAGTTTCCCCATCTGTAAAATGGACATAGTAGTAGTTTCTATCTTTTAGGGTTATGAGATTGGATGACTTAGACAGAGATCCTCAACCTTGACACTGTTGATGTTTGAATCTGGATTATTCTTGGTGGCAGGGGCCATCCTGTGCATTGTAGATATTCGGCAACACCCCTGGTCTCCACTGATACCGGAAGTACCCCCATGTACCCCCCGGTCAGTCATGACAATGAAACATACTTCCAGAAATTTGCAAAATGTCCCGTGGAATGTGGGCTTTGAGTGTGGACTGGTGTGCCTAGAGCTGGGCCCCCTTTCCCTAGGACTTTAGCAGGTGACTACCCAGAAACATCTGATATAGATTGAGTATGCCTTATGCTTAGGACCAGAAGTGCTTCAGATTTTGGATTTTTCCCCCAGATTTTGGAATATTTGCAGAATACATGCTGGTTGAGTATCCCTAATCCAAAAATCTGAAATCTAAAATGCTCCAATGAGCCTTTCCTTTGAGCATCATGTAAGCACTCAAACAGTTTCAAATTTTGGAGCGTTTTGGATTTCAGATTCTGGATTAGGGATACTCAACATGGACAACTGTCCATTTCCGACGTGGATTGAAACCCCACAAGGCTTACCTTGGTATAGAACAAGGTTCTAAAATGTGTTTGCACAAACATCCATCAATGCCACTCATCTGAGTAGACTTTTCCCAGAACTATCAATATGTAACATCTTTTTTTTTTTTTTATCTTTCTTTCTTGCATTTTCCCCCTATGACCCCAAGTGCAAAAGAGCATTTGGTGGTACAGCCCAGGCATCGAAGCAGTTACTGTTTTACTGGTTAAAAATAAAATGCTGCTGGACTTGGAGAAATGGCTGAGTAGGTTGTAATGTCTAAATGTAGTCAAATTTGACATCCCAGGAGAACCCAGCAGACTGAGTCTCTGGGGAGTATTATCTCTATTTCCCCCCTTCTTGCTGGATTCCCTGCACCTGCTGGGGAAAGTGTAGTTTATTTCCACCAGCAAGTGGTGAGAGTGAGTGGCCAGAAGGCAGCGTGCTCTTGCTTGGACAGAATGTGGCCTCCAGAGTGTCACAGTCCAGAGGTCTGTCTGATGAAGTGGTTGGTTTTGTTTTCACAGAAAAACCTCTTCAGGCACTGGTGCCCAGGACACTAGGTACGACTCACCTGTGGGACGTCCGCGTGGCCCCCTGTGTCTGCTCAGTGGCAGGGTCCGGCGGGGCAGAGGGCATGACATGCACCTCGGAGATCTCAGGGGTGTCTGTGGCTTGTTGCATGCATCTGGCTGCTGTGCTGAGACCAGATGCTTCACAAATTCACAAATTAAATGTCTTCACTCTGAAGTGGGATGTGGGCATGAATGTAGGGAAAAAATCTTAACTAACACACTCTTCCTCAAACATAGAATCAAGGGGATTCTTCCTGGGCATCTCCTCATGCCTCCTGTTTCCCATACCTGCTCACTCAGTAAACATCTCTCCACAACTACTGCATGCATTTGCAGAACCATGACCAGCACCTGGAGTCTGAGCTCCACGTGGCAGGGTGCCATGCCTCAGCAGCAACTCCTGTATGGGAGAAAGTTGATCTGGAAGCAGAACATTTTTAAGAGGGGTCGTACAGCATGAGCAAAGGAGTACCGTGTCACTGAAGTCCATGGAGGAGAGACAGGGACATTTCCCTTCTACTGATATCTTAAAGAATGGAGAGGTGTGATCCTAGAGGGGAGAACAAGGCAGGAAAACTTGGGGAAAGGCAAAGAGGTGGATGGGTCATGGGTTCTTGGGAGGAACAGGAGGTGAGATTGGAAAGGCAGGTTAGGGCCACGTGGAGGGATTTTCTTTTAGCAGTGTTTGTTTGTTTATTTATTTCCAGGCACTTGTGTGTTAGCCTGATTTGACCTCTAGTGGCCATTTGGAATATCATCTGTAGTAAAGAAAGACCTAGGAGTCTGTAGCCTTGGTCCAAAGCAAAATTTCTTAATCTCAGCCCTATTAAAACTTGGGGCTGGACATTCTCAGTGGTGGGGACTGTTCTGTGCACTGTGGGATGTCAGGCAACATCCCTGACCTTTATCCACTCGATACCAGTAGCATACTCACCCCAAAGTAGTGACAGCCAAAAATATCTCTAGACGTTGCCAAATGTCCCCTGAGATTGGGGGACAGAAGTACTCGTGGTTGAGCCCACTGGTCTAGTCTGAGATTGCTGATAATAAAATTCTGTCTATGTAGGGAGTAAAGACTCAGCTGATACTCTGTTATGAGGGTCTTTCATTACCATTGGTGGTTTTTTGGATAGAGCACTTTAGGTATATACAATCAGCCCTCTGTAACCGTGGGTTCCATATCCAATATTCAACCAACCTCAGATAAAAAATATTTGAAAAGAGGACTGCCCAGTTTGTTAGAGCGTGGTGCTGATAACACCAAGGTCCACGGTTCGATCTGTATACTGGTCAGTCACTAAAAATTAAAAAAAATTTTTTTTTTAAATATTGCATCTGTATTAAACATGTACAGACTTTTTTCTTGTCATTATTTCCTGAACAGTACAGTATAACAAGTATACACAGCATTTACACTGTCTTAGGTATTATAAGTAACCTAAAGATAATTTAAAGTTTGTGGGAGGATGTGCATAGGTTATATGTAAATACATTGCCATTTTACATCAGGGGCTTGAGCATCCATGGATTTTGGTATCCGTGGGAGATCCTGGAACCAGTCCCCTAGGTATACCGAGGGACGACTGTATACACATTTGCGCTGTTTGATGAGACCATTCCACATCTCCAGTTGTTCAGATACCAATTTCTCAGTGGTTATTTGAGAGGCACCAACATCTTGGTTATTTTTGCCAAGCCCATTTGTGCCTGTGCAGAAATGTTCTGAATCATGCTAATATGGATATATCTTTGGCTTGACAAATAGTGGAGCTGTTTTCTTTTCCATCCAAGAATATCATTGGTTCTTTAATACAGAAAGGACACAGAGAAAATCTTAATGAATAACCCCAAAGTAGAATTTTTTTCTTGACCACATATCTGACTGCTGTGAAATAAAAACTATAAGTTAACTTCAAAAATTTGAGCAGAAAACTCTATCTCCTGGTGGTTAAAAGTCAAGCACTTAATTATCTATTAAGTCAATATGAAAATTAACTTTTATTAAAGTCCATTTGGAAAATAGTGAAAATGTGAATATCATGTACCTTAACTTGTAGGTTATATGCAAATTAGTAGACTTAAATGGATTCACAAATTAAGAAAAAACTTAAAAATGTAAAAATATGAATGTGTTAGAGAAAGAGGGTAAAATCAATAATCTAAGCCTGTAGTAAATGTAATGAAAGAAAAAATACAAATAGCTAGAAGGAAAGAAGGTGGTATAAAACTAGGGTCAGAAGAAAATCTTAATATGAGTTCTCTGGTTGACTGTGTGCTATGAAATTTGAAATTTTCAGTGAGGTGGAAAAATTTAACTTGTCTAAACTGACCCAAGAAGAAGCAGGAAAATTAAGTAGTTTAGTAACCTAGGAAAAAGACTAAAAAATATGTGTCAGTTAATTTCCTCAAAAAAGTCCTTGGGCCAAGGGAGTTTTACAGATAAGTTTTTCCAAATTCTGAAAGAGCAACTATTTCCTGTAACATTGAAACTGTTCCAGAGCATAAGAATCTATTAATCCCAGTTCATTTTATGAAACTAAGATAACACTTTTAGTAGAATCTGGCAAAAATACTATACTGATAGAAAACCACAGGTCAAGCTAATAAGTGATTTTAGAACCAAATGTCCCAAATAAAATGCTGCACTGGCAATATCATGTATCGTAGAAATGCAAGAATGGTTTAAGATCAGAAGATCTGATGATATCTGTTTCATCAGGAGGCCCAGTAAGAAAAATTATATGATCTCATTCAATAACATTAACTAAAAGTTCCTTACTTAGAGAAGGGGGAGGGGAGAGGCCTCTTATAAAACTAGCCATAGAGTACTTTTTCAACAAGATCGATATTACCTAGATTAAACCAACAGTCAAGCTGACATCATTCTTAAAACTGTTTCTATCAGAGTTAGGAACAATCTCATCAGTACTAATTAACATTTCTCTGAGCATCTAGCCAATGCAATAAGACATGAAACAGAAATTAGAATTGTAAAGAATTAAGTTAGGGAAATAAAGTAATTGATATTTGCAGACAGTCTAGTGTAAGAGTA
Source organism: Galeopterus variegatus (assembly GCF_000696425.1). Taxonomy (NCBI): domain Eukaryota; kingdom Metazoa; phylum Chordata; class Mammalia; order Dermoptera; family Cynocephalidae; genus Galeopterus; species Galeopterus variegatus. The sequence continues at coordinate 8,241 of NW_007731350.1, read as the reverse complement.
GGCAAACTTATTTCTCTGAGCATCTAGCCAATGCAATAAGACATGAAACAGAAATTAGAATTGTAAAGAATTGAGTTAGGGAAATAAAGTAATTGATATTTGCAGACAGTCTAGTGTAAGAGTAGGCAAACTTAGGCCCTGAGCCAGCTACCTACTTTTGTAAATGAAATTTTATTGGAATGCAGCATCTGTTTGTTTACATATTCTCTATGGTTGCTTTCAAGCTACAATGGTGGGATTGAGTAGTTGTGGTAGAGGTTATATAGCCTGCAAAACCCAAGTATTTATTATCTACCTCTTTACAGGACAAACTCATTGACCCCTTTTTAGTGTATTTCTCGAAAATCCAAGAAAACCAACTGTGGAACTTATAGAATGAGGAAGAGTTTGAGAAAGTAGGTATAATATAAATAAGGAAAGATTTGGTAGGTATACTAGCAATAATTAGAAAATAAACTAGAAGAGAAAGTCCCTTTTATAATTGCCATAAAACCTTAATACACATTGTAATAACTCTATCTAGAATTATCTGTAAAGAAAAAAAATTTTACTAATATATAAAATTTTATAAGTAAGTCAAAAGACTGTGTTTCAAATCATTTAAAGGAAGCTCACCAGCAAATAGCTCACCAGCAAACTGGGGTAAATTGCACAACATTGGAGATAAAGGGTTAATGTCCTTAGTGAGGAAACAATGCAGGAGTAGCAATAAGGAAAACACTAGAAATTCATGGAAAAATAGGCAAAGGACAAGGAGGGACAATTCCCTGGAGAAACACAAAGAACCAATAAAGGAAAAAATAGCTCAGACTCTGCAGTATAAAGATCTGCAATGAAAGCAATGGAGTGATTGCATATTTTTAATCTCTCAGATGGAAAATATGTGAAAACAAGACAAAAGGAAAAACAACTTTTAATCCTCGGGGTTGCTGAGGTTATCCTGGGGTGTGGTCTCATGGGCCACTGGTGACATCACAACTCAATATAAAGTTTCCAGACAACAGTTTAGCCATATGTATTAAGAACCTTAAGGATTTCATACTCCCTTTAACCTAGTGATATTTTCTTCTAGGAATCTACTTTTGGGAACTAATAAGACAGTCAGACAATGATCCAAGCAATATTTTTAATAGCAAAAAAAAAAAAAAAAAAAAAGGGGAAATACTCATCTTAAAAAACCAGGATGGT
>NW_007731350.1:5413-6422 GCF_000696425.1 Galeopterus variegatus | reverse complement strand
AGCGGGAACCGGTCTCCACATGGGATCCGAACCCTCAGTGGGAGCGCCGCTGCGCTCCCAAACAGCACACTCTCCAGTGCGCCACCGGGCTGGCCCAGCACGTATTCTTTTTTTAATTGAGGGGGAGAAAACCCTAACATTGAGAAAGAAAAAACTGGAATCCTGTCCTACTTAAGACATTATATTTTAAGGAAAATTCTTAACAAATGCTTCCAATATAACAAGTGAAAAAATTGGGTCATAAAACTGGCTTGATCCTAATCATTCCCATACATATTATTGATAGGAACAAAAATCACCCAGAGGAAGCAGTGGGCAGTGGGATTATGAGTAATTTTCATTTTTTTCTTTATCCTTTTTTTGTATTTTTAAGTTTCTTGGCTAACATTTATTTCATAATATGTCTTTTTTACGGAGTGGGGAGAGGTGTGACAATTGAATAGATGTTCCTTGGGGTTACCCTTAGTCGCCCAAGTGATAAAATGCCGTGACCAAGAATTGAAGCTTCGTCTTCATATCACACAAGTGCCCTAAACAGTCACAAGAAGGAGAAGAGGCATTTCTCCTATTTAAACTGATGATGCTGGTTAGTAGCTTGGGCTGCTGGGCAAATGCCATTTGGCAGAGCTTTCTGAAAATCTAGACTCTTCCGTGCTTTGGGGATCTTATTTTTAACACTGACCTTGGGCGCCCTGTTAATCTGCAAGACAAAAACCTGAAATCAAGCATGCTGAGGGGAACACTGTTGTGTATCTACTGTTGATGGCCCTGAAGCCTCTTATACCTGATGGGGTGGGCCTGCTGTAACACCTAGGAGGATTACATGGGCATCTTGAAAACTGCTCTGGGTGGTAATTTCTGGTAATCTGCATTTTAATTCATGTACCCCACCCCCGCACCCCAGTCTTTCCTAATGATTAAGCCTTTTATTCTCCAACATCATTTTTTTAAAGATGGTGATTGCCTGACCACATATGTCCCATTGTCATTACAGGCCATCGAGGAAACG
>NW_007731350.1:0-4738 GCF_000696425.1 Galeopterus variegatus | reverse complement strand
GCCTGCTGTAACACCTAGGAGGATTACATGGGCATCTTGAAAACTGCTCTGGGTGGTAATTCCTGGTAATCTGCATTTTAATTCATGTACCCCACCCCCGCACCCCAGTCTTTCCTAATGATTAAGCCTTTTATTCTCCAACATCATTTTTATAAAGATGGTGATTGCCTGACCACATATGTCCCATTGTCATTACAGGCCATCGAGGAAACGCAGGTCTCTTGGCCACCTCAGCAATGTGACAGTGGCCATGCCCACAGTACCAGTTTTCCCCAATATCTCCTCAACCAGCGTGCCCACGAGCCTGGAGGAACACAGGCCCTTCGAGAAAGTGCTGAACAAGGAGTCGCTGGTCATCTCCGGCCTTCGCCACTTCACCGGCTATCGTATTGAGCTGCAGGCTTGCAACCAAGATACCCCCGAGGAGCGGTGCAGCGTGGCTGCCTACGTCAGCGCCAGGACCATGCCCGAAGGTGGGGCTGGTCCCCGGGGGTGGGCACTTAACAGGGCAGGAGACCTAGGCTGACCACGGACAAGCCCTTCACCCTCTAGTTAGCATCTATGTGTACTTTAACTGATTTGCTTTATTACTTTAAAATTGCAAGTCATACATGGCTATTATGTAAATTTCAGAAAATACACACAAGCAATAAGAGAAACATAGCAAAACTAAGAAATGCATATCTAGCGTGTTACAGTTCTTCAGAGAAACAGAACCAGCAAGATGAATGTGTCTGTATATGTCTGCACAGTCGGCCCTCTGTATCTGTGGGTTCTGCAGTAGCAGATTGAAAATACTCAGGAAAAAACAAATAATAAAAAAACCAATAAAAAACAAATATTTTTTAAAAACCACCCTCATAAAACCAACAATTCAACAGCAAAAAAAAATACAAATAACTATTATGTATAATAATATATACTACCCTTACTCACCCGAGTGATAAAATTCCTTTACCAAGAATTGAAGCTTCATCGTTCATATCACGCAAGTGCCACAAGAAGGAGATACATAATGTATATTATAGTATAACAAATGTATAACGTATAATGTATAATACAGTATAGCAACTATTTACATAGCATTTACATTGAATTAGGTATTATAAGTAATCTAGAGATGATTTAGTGTAGGGGAAGATGTGCATAGGTCATATGTGAATATTATGCCATTTTATATAAAGGACTTGGACATCCGAGGATTTTGGCATCTGTGAGGGTCCTGGAACCAATCCCCCATGGATATCAAAGTATGACTGCAGATACAGACAGACAAGGAGAGAGAGAAAGGGAAGGGGATTTATTTCAAGGAATTGGCTCACGAGATCATGGGATCTTGGTAAATCCAAAATCTGCAGGATAGGCTGGCAGGCTGGAGATGCAGTGAAGAGTTGCAGTTAAGTCCAATGACCGTCTGCTGCAGAATTCCTTCTTGCTTGGGAGGCTTCAGTGACCGGATGAGGCCACCTATATATGGAAGGTCGTCAGCTTTACTCAGTCCACTGATTTAAATGTCAATCTCATCCAAAAAAGAGCTTTACAGAAACATCCAGAATAATGTTTGACTGAATATCTGGACACCACGGTGCAGCCAAGTTGACATAAAATTGAACATCTCACACAGTAAGAAAAATAAAATGTAGTCACCCCTGAACACCTGAGATGAGCCCTGGTTAGCCTTCGTTTGTATATTAACATTTTTTTTTTTTTGGTAAAAGTGCTTATGCTTGCATACTTAGACACACACATGTTTACTCAAATGGATTCACAGTATACAAACAATTTTTTCCCTTATTTTCAGTTTTATAAAATTGTGGCAAAATACACATGAAAATGTAGAATACACGTGAAAATACACATGAGAATCACAAGTAATGTGAAATTTACCATCTTAGCCATTTTTAAGTTCAGAGGGATTAAGCACATGCACGTGGCTGTGCAGCCATCACCACCGTCATCTCCAGAACTTTCTCATCTTCCCAAACTGAAGCCCTGTCCCCATTAAACTCTCACTCCCCGTCCACCTCCCAGCCCCTGGCACCCCCCATTCTACTTTCTGTCTCTGTGGATCTGACGACTCTAGGGACCTCATATAAGTGGAATCACACAGTATTTGTCTTTTTGTGACTGGCTTATTTCACTGAGCATAATGTCCTCAAGGTTCATCCATGTTGTAGTGTGTGTCAGGATTTTCTTCCTTTTTTAAGGCTGTGTGATATTTCTACAGACAATTTTTTTAAACTTATTTTTTTGGGGGGAGGCACATACAAATATGTCATATTAATGGTTGTATAATATTCCATTTTGTGGGCATGCTATCATTTTTAGTTTAAAAGCCCTTTTACAATGTTGAAATATTCAATTTAAAAAATAACACTAGGATGGCAAGCTTTATACACTTGTCCAATTATTTCCACTAGATCTATTTGTACAATTGGAGTTGCTTACTCAAAGAATATGCAGTGAATATTATGGTCTGCTTTTATCATATGATCATCCAGCAACATAATATTCATTTATCTGGCCCAGCTGGTTTCTTTTTTGAAATCAAATTTCTACATATACCGAGTTCCATTCCTGGGCTCATGCTTTCTTGCCTTAAATGATCTGTTCATTATTTTTGTACCTTGGTACCATGCTGTTTGAATTACTGCAGTTTTTCAAACAGATTTTATTGAAGCGTAATTTACATATGCAGGTGGCCCCCGACTTACGATGGTGTGATTTATGATTTTTTGACTTCATGATGGGTTTATCGGGACGTAACCCCATTGTCAGTTGAGGAGCATCTATAATGAAATGCACAGATTTGATGCATGTAAGAAATTCCATAGGTAACATTTATTTCCTGATTTCAAATAAAGAAATGCAGAGATGGAGAGGTAGGTCTGAAAATTTATATCAACCCTACATTTGTGTGTGTTTTCCTCCAACAAAAATAAAAATAGCCATTATTTACTCACATATCATCCATGTTTGAGACGCTTTCTACGTAATAGCTCATTTAAACCCAAATAAGTCTAATTCATAGTAGGGTGCCAATGTCAGTTTCCTTGTTTTAGTAATGTACTAAGCTTATGTGGGGGTCGGAAGTTGGTTGAAATGTCTGTGGAAACTCTGTGTAATTTTTGCAACTTCTTGTGAGTCTGAGATGACTTCAACACAGAAGGTGTATGAGGAAAATAACCCATTTAATCTTCCTAACAATCCCATGAGGTGAGTTTCATGTGTTCCTTCTCCAATGAGGAAAATGGGATGTGGGAATATTATGTAACCAGCTCAAGGTCGCTCAGCTGGTAGGTGGCGGTGGTGGGGTTTGATCCGAGAGTTACGCCCCTGCCTCTAACTGCCGCTCCTTACAGCCAAAGCTGATGATATTGTTGGTCCCGTGACCCATGAAATCTTCGAGAACAACATCGTTCACTTGATGTGGCAGGAGCCAAAGGAACCCAACGGTCTGATTGTCCTGTACGAAGTGAGTTATCGGCGATATGGCGAAGAGGTAAGACCCTTGACACTTGGGCACGTGCCATCAAAGTTGTCCTTGGGGCCTCCTTCCTCTGCTTAAATGCTGGCCCAGACACTCCTCGCATCTAATGATGTGCTGTTAGGACTCAGGGCCTTGACACATGGCTTTCCAGGAAGATGGGACAGAAATGCTAACCTGTAGACTTCTATTTCTTTCTTCAGTTTCTCACGTTGCTTTTCAGCAAGATCCTCTAAGTCGGATGATGGCTGCCCGCGTTTGTGTTTCTCCCTCCGTGACCAGACACTCATTTTACTTTAAAGAGATTTATTTGAGTCTGGGAATGAATCATTTAAAATCTTAATAAGTCCTTTTTGTTGGGTGCCTCCGTTCAGTACCTGATGCGGTGCAAGTTGATGGGCGAACGTAGAGATGCATGAGACGAAATCCAAGATGGAGATTGAAAACAGCATCTAAATTATCTCAAAGGCTCACCGTGTGCCCCATGCATATTAAATGCTATGTGTGCTGTACCTCATTTATCATATTTTATCACCTTTAAGACGTTAGAAGAGGCCTCATTATTTTTACAGACTGCTAAGAAAGAAAAGGGTGCTGGCGGTTCTGATTATAAGAAGTCGTCGCTTGTAAGGTGCATTCCAATTACAGTGATGCCAACAAGTGAAAATAATATACCTCTTGGGACAGAGGATGTAAAATCAATCCTCAGAGTATCCCAGTGATCTGGGTGCCAGAGCTTCCAGAGTTTAGGTTACTGTGCAAGGTCTACAAGAATAGAGTCGAGATTTAAATCCAAGACTAATATTCTAATCCTGGGGTCAGCACATTTTTTTCTGTAAAGGACTAGATGGTAAATATGTTTGGCTTTGAGGCCAGACGGTCCCTGTTGCAACCATCAACTCTGCTGTTGTAGAGTAAAAGCAGCCACAGATGATATGTAGACAAATGGATGTGGTTGTGTGCCAATAAAACTTTATTTACATAAACAAGTGGTGTGCCAGGTTTAGCCTGTGGGCTAGAGTTTGCCAACACCTAACAGGGGTTATAGCAAAACTATACAATTTCCTGGAGCTTTGGGAGAGAGTCCTCCTATAATCAAGTGGACCTCCCTCCATCGATCTCTCTTGGGACCATGTCACTCTTGGCATCCAAATATTCAGCCTTGACAATGATTCAGAGCTGGGATCAGCACATGACGGCCTCTGGGCCAAATATGGTTCACAGCCTGTTTTTATAAAGCCTGCAGAGAGT
>NW_007731349.1:105021-162306 GCF_000696425.1 Galeopterus variegatus | reverse complement strand
TCTCAGGGTCGCGCTGTCTCCTGGCACGGCCGCTCCAGACCTGTCGCCATCTTAAAAGCCTCCAGTTGGTGTCTTCTGCTCCTGCTACTCCATTCCAGTATGTAATGATTGGCCTCTGCTGCTTCCTCCCATGCTGTATCCCAAGGTCTCCTAGCATTCACAGTGCTGGGGCGGGGTGTAGCCCCTTCATCCTCTCCGTGTTCCCAAAGCCCCAGGCCTTCTGATTCTTAAAGAGTTTTCATGGGCTCTGCCATTTTATTGATACCTCCTCCAGTCCTGTGGGCTCCTAGGAACACTGTAGAAATAGACCCCCAATGGGTCTGTGCTGCTCATCCTCAGAAATACTCAGATGTGTCTAAATCTGCAGTGGGGATAGGACAGGTCTGTGAGTTTTAAACTCTGAGGTGTTTAAGGCTCCTTTGTTACAATGTAGATTTCAAGGTCTTACCCCTAGAGATGCTGATTTGATAGGTTGGGTGTTCAAGGCCCAGATGCTGCATTTTTAATAGCTGCTCAGGGGTTCTGGCACAGCAAGTAGATTGGGAAACACTGGTGTAGGCCTTTGAGCTGCAACTCTAACCCTGCCTCGACCATCTGTGTTCATTACCTTGCTGGATGCTGATTGTGCAGAGATATGGCTCATTCATCTCCACTTCTTAGCATCTAGACCAGTGCCTAGCAACACAGTGGGGCAGCAGTAAACATCTGTGGCACGAATGAGTGGATGCACTGTGCGAGGAGACTTTTCTTTACCAAATTAAAGAACTGAATGAAAACCATCTTTGGTGCACTGAATTGACAGAAGTCACCTTGGTTACCAGATGCTTAGAGTAGATTTTAGAAAGAGGGTGATGGGAAAAGAATATTAAGAAAATGGAGAACCGGCTCCCAATAGGCAAACGATACCCAGGCAATAGGCATTTAGGGCCCAAATCAGAATGCTCATGTGGTGCAGGTTAAGTATCTCTGGAATTATAATAGAGAGGCCATCAGGCAACTCCAAAAATGTGGGTAATGGATCTAGGCTGGGTGATGACCATGCTGCAGCAAGAGGGGTGTTGCTCCCAGAGAGACTCTGGTTTCTTTCTACTTTCCAGATTTCTTAGAGGGGAGTTAAATTATTTATAGGCATTTTTTTTTTTTTTTTTTTTTTTTTTTTACTTTTTAAAGTATTTGCTGTGGGCCAAAAAGGTTTGACTTAAGAGAAGGACTTGGGGGGCCGGCCCGGTGGCGCACTGCTACAGTGCACCGCTTGGGAGCGCGGCAGTGCTCCCGCCGAGGGTTCGGATCCCACATACAGACCGGCCGCTCACTGGCTGAGTGAGGTGCGGGTGCAGCACCGAGGGTTGCGATCCCGTTGCTGGTCCCGGGCCAGTACGGGCGTGACACTGAGGGTTGCGATCCGTTGCCGGTCACGAAAAAAGACAAAAAAGGAAAAAAAAAAAAAAAAAAGAGAAGGACTTGGTAATTTCTTAAAGCAGAGATTTGGCTTTCACGGTAAAATTGTCCAATATTCCCAGCCCTTTGGTCAAATAAAGCATGTATGCATATGTGTTGTGTCCTTATTAAGCAGTGGACAAAGGCCTGAGCAAGTCATGGCTGTTAGTTTAAGGAAGCTTCCCAGAGCAAATGCCATCTGGTCTAGGTGGGTGGCTCTCTTAATTGGGCTTTTGCCCACTGAGGAACACTTTTGTCTCTTCAGAAGTCCTGCTCCAACTCCACGTTCCCCGATGGCCCTGTCCTCTGATGCATGAGCTTTTGTAACTGCATCTGTCTGCATGACAGAGTTGGGGGAGGAGACACTGTCTTTACAAGAATAGCTGCTGGTTGCTGAGTTCTAACTGTGCCTGAACTTCACACACACCAAGCACTTCATATACACTGCCTCACTCAATCCTCATCGTAACCACTGGGGATTACCCCTCCACAGGGAAGCTCAGGGGGCAGGGTAACTTGCTGCAGGTGCCAGATCTGACAGTGTCGGGGCCAGGATTTAGACCAAGATCCACTGGACTCCTGAGCCACACTCAGTCTCTGTGCTATGCCACATTTCTACTTTTTGCTCAAAAAATGGAATTTGAAGTTAATTTGTGTTTTTGTTGATCAATCAGTCATGACAGTGGGCCTTTGTTTGTTTTCTGAAAAGGACTTGGGATGGAGTCATGTCTGGGGTTTGTCCTCTTTAAAACCCTTTTTCTGAGCCTGGTGTTAGTAAAACTGAGCCATGGGTCAAGCTTTCCTGCCTTCTTACCTTGCACCTGCCCTCAGCCCTCCTTACTTCACTGATGCCTTTCCCCATGGAGGCCCAGCAGCTCCCAAAATGGTTGCTATCATGGGGCATTTGCTTCTGAATTAAAAATACTTCCCATAGGCTGGCCCCGTGGCTCACTCGGGAGAGTGCGGTGCTTATAACACCAAGGCCAAGGGTTCGGATCCCACATAGGGATGGCCGGTTAGCTCACTGGGTGAGCATGGTGCTGACAACACCAAGTCAAGTGTTAAGATCCCCTTACCGGTCATCTTTTTAAAAAAAAACAAAAAAAAAAAACTTCCCAGCTCATGACACTTTACAAGGCTGAGTGGCTTCACAGAGATGTGGCCTCATATGATTTTTGTCCTGGTGCAGAAGGTTCAGACTCTGAGAATATATGAGAATCAGAATAACTGCAGCTATATTTTTCAACTTTTTATTTGGAAACAACTTCAAACTTACAAAAAAGTTGCAAAAATAAAAACAATACCAGGAGTTTCTATGTTGTCATCATTTTACTCCACTTGCTTTAAAATTTGCATGTTTCTCTCCTGCTCCGTATACATATACATATACATATATATATATATAATATATAATTTTTTTCGGAACCACTTATGGGTCAATTACATGCACCATGTCCCTTTATCCCTAAATATTTCAGGGTGTATTACCTAGGAATAGGGATATTCTAATACATAACCATAATTCGTGGTGAAGTACTTTATCTAATCTACCCTTTATCAATTTTGTTAATCGACTTATTAATTTCATTTATAGCCTTTCCCTTCCTTTAGTACAGGATCCAGTCTAGAGGTCAAGTATTGCATTTTGCTGTCATGTCTTTTTAATCTCCTTTAATCTGGCTTTTGTGATGATGATTCCTCTGTAGAGCCCATCACCCTGTCATTTTTAAAAAAAAATTTGTGTCACCTTTGTGTGGGGCAATGCTAAACTTCTCTGTGTTATTCTAATTTTAGTATATTTGCTGTCAAAGCAAGCACTGCACACCATTTTTGTTCGGATTGCATATTCTTAGTTGTGTGTTTGATGTTTCTGCACGGTTAAAGTGAGGTTTTGCAATCTCGGCCTGAATACTGCCCAGGTGATGCATGCCAATGTGATTAATTCTGATCACCCAGTCAAAGTACTGTGCAATTTCTACCTTGTCTGGCTACTGTTTTGTTTTTTCTCCCTTGCAGCTAATAATATGAGGGGAGCTACTTTAAAACTATGCAAATACCCTAACAGTCACTATTAGTAAGAGCACCTTCCCAGTGCCAAGTACTACGCATCACAGACTGGGCCTCTTTTCATCTTAGGGATGCTCCTTTCGTTTCTCATGACCACAGCACGTCGTCTCTTGGCTGGAAGCCCTCTCTTGGGTACACCGTATCAGGAGTAAGATCAAATCTGAGGTTGCTAATGTTGTGATTAGGAAGCTACAGATAGAGCTGGAGCAGAGAAAAAAGGGAAGAAGAAACGTTAATTAGGGCATCCCATTGAGAGGGGAAACCTGTCTCCAGAAGCCTGGCTCAGCTCCAGGAAAGGAAGAAATAGCAGGGGCTGGGAGATTAGGGAAGGTATCGTCACTGAGTCATTCTAGTGAAGCCTAGCCTGGTTCTGTGGAACACTCTGTGGGGTCAGCAGCCCAGGCACTTGTCCTTGCAGGGTTCTCAGTGAACAGTGGCATCCCAGAACATCTAAGGAAGGATGCCCTCTAGAGTGGGGCAGCAGTGGCCAAGGCTTTTAAAAAGACCACAAAACCCAACAGCCTCATGATGAAGAACAAGCCCTGACTTTAATTGCTTCAGAGCCCTGGAGGAGCCAGACCACAAGCTGTGCACAACCGATCCAGGACCAAGTGAATGTCAAGGGGCCAAACAGAACTGAGCTGTGCTGGGAACACAAAACCATCCAATCATTCACTGAGAAATTCCACCCAGGTTTTCATTCAGCTCTTTTGCAAAACAAAGCAAAAGTGCAAATGAGTCTCCGTTATTAAATTCTAGTGCATGAACCTCAAATAGGCTTAAGAGATGCCCTTTGATTGGGAGGTCCCTGAAAAAGAGCTGACAAGAGCATTGTGAGAGTTCTTTGCCAAGTTGGGAAGACGTTCTGGAAGACATTTTTCTATCCACCCATCTCTCCATCCATCCATCCATCCATCCATCCATCCATCCATTTAACCAATGAATATTTCCTGAGTAGCTATTATGTGCCTATGAGCTGGAGATGAAGAAAACTTTCCAATAATAAAAGGGAAAATAGTTCTTTCCTAGTAGGGTGAATAGGGAAAATCTTTACTTTTCCTGACATTAAGAAAGTGCATAGCCTCGAATGATACCGAATTTATAAATACAAAGTCTGGAATATACTGAAAGAAAAGGGCTATCTTTTCTTATACTCTATGGAAAGAAAAATAAAAACACATAAGCTGACCATTTGTTAGAATTGACCACAAATCTGTGAGGTGTGGACTGCTAACAGGAGGTATTTTGCTTTGACATTGGGCTTGATAGCTGGGATACAACACAAACCCTAGAGTGAGTCAACACTTTCTATGTTCTCTGTCTTGAGTTTGTAGAAAATAGGTCACATAAGCCTGAAACTTCCCAGAGGGAAAAGGCTGGAAAGAAGTTCACAGGCCAGCCTGTCTGGGGAGCAGAGGATGAGGACATGAGTTTGTTCTCCAGGACAAGGGCATCTGCCTCTCAGAGGCCCCCAGGGCACCAGGAGGGCCATTTTCCTGGGCAATGCCCTGGTGCCAGTAATGACCCAGTGCCTCAGCAGTCCCGTGCCTGGGGATTTTGGAGGAATGGAAGCAGCAGGGCTCTTTCCGATCCAATGTACAGACTCCTGGGAAGAGTTGAGATTTCTGTTGTTTAAGGAATTAAATGGCTGGACTCTCACTCACTCATTGAAACTGCTCCCAGGATGATACTGAAATGTTGGGCAGGGCTTTTCTCCCAAAAAATAGAGAAATTCAAGGGCTGGATGGTGTGCTGTGGGGGAGAGGAAGAGGCCCTTCTTGGGAGCCATTTTTGCAGGATGGAAGTGCGGTGTCTGACAGCCCAAGGTCCCCTCATGGGCAACATGCTCACTAAAAGCCAAACCCAGGGAACAAAGTTTCCTCAGGGCTGGGGCAAGACCTCATGCTTTTAGTAATTCTTCATAAAAAACAAGGAAATGATTGTGACGGCACCTTCTTCTGCTCACTCCACCCCTGCCCTCTGCTCTACCTCCCCTGGCCTTTCTGCCTCCTGCCGCAATCATTGACAAGTTTTTCCCTGAGTTATTTCAATTAGTCTTTAATCCAAATGACTGTTTATATTTCCAACCACGCTGATGCCTGCGACAATGTAGAGAGTGAAACAGACCTGAAGCCTAGTCCCCCTTGTGGGAACAGCCAAGAATCACAAAGTAAGAAACACAAAATAAACCAATGAAACATCTGAGAAGCCAGAATTGATTGAAGCCAGGAAAGATGTCTTACTTGTTTTATTTACTTACATGCTACCTATTTTCACAAAAAGCATCAGAACAACTTTAATTTTTTCATATGTGAAGGTTCTCAGGGTTCCATTTGGAACCCATTTACACTAACTTTCTATGTAATTCTAACAAGTTTTCTGAGCTCTCACACGTAAAAAACAGCAAGTAATTAAATTTTGGAGAAGCTACTACAGATAGGTAAACTGATAACAGCAGGAAATGACAGGTGACAACAAGAGGGGAGACAGAAGAACTATGATAATAGTCCCAAGAACTCCAAGTCAACTGTCTGGGCCTGTTAAGAGTAGGGTTAAAAAACTCTTGGAGTTTTAAATCTATTCTAGACCGGCCCATTTATTGATGACCCTTTGTCTCTAAGAGAAGGTAAAATGTCCTCTTTGCCTTGATAGGGAAGTTGGAATGTATTTGTTTAGAAAGATTTTTTGTCTCACATCCCTAAAATTTTCAAATTCTCTCTTTAAATGATCAAACTTTCAAGTACTTGGAGACTTAATTATGAATGACTCACACACCAGGTTCAGACAAGCCTGGGTAGCAAGGTTTCAGCTCAAACACAGATGTGCTTGGGGCTTAAATCAGTCGACTCTTGGTACGAATTATGCTTCCCATCTTGAAAAGTGTAATTTGGAGCTTCACAAAGACATTTGCAAATAGCAAATATGATTCACGCAGCAATGAATCACAACTACAAGGATCAATTTTTCATTTGTAATCCACATGGGCTTACAAACAAGTGACCAAATGGATTTGGTGTTTCCCCAAATTATAAGGAGAATTTAGAAATATAATTCAAGGTGTCTGACCTAAATTTTAAGGCTGCTAGAATCATTATCTTTCTGGTTTGTTTGGTTATATCCTAGACCCCTGGATTTGGCTGGGTGTAGGGCCCGTGAGCCACTGGTCTTTGGCTGCTAAGAATCCAGTCCTCCTTGTCACTTGGAGGGAATCCTGGTGGAAAGCTGGGCTCTACCTCTCACTATAAAAGGCAGTGAGACCCAAGCACCTCTCCTAGACTTGACCAGATGTGGGCATGTGACCCAGAATTGGCCTTGGCCTTCAAATCCACAGGGAGTGCTAATCATTTGTGAAGTCTGCACTAATTTAATAAGACAGGCAGAGAGTGTCGGGGTAGGGGGAAACGACTGAACAAAAAGCAAGGTAGCTTGTAGGATAATCTGTGAGGTGTGTGCGTAGCATGTGTGTGCGGTGTGTGCATGTGTGTTTGCTTGACAGAAGGACTCCTAGTGTCATACTGTGAGGTATGGGTGATAAGGAACCAAGGAAAATGGGGACAGTAGAACCAGAGAGGGACTCTAGATCTGCCCTAACAGTTATATACTAGGGTAGGACAAGGCCTGGGTCCAGTGATGCAAAAGGCAAAAATACTTAATAATGATAATAATAGCAATAAACATATATTTTTTGAATGCTTAATGTGTGTCCACTACTGTGCTAAGGAATTAGCATGAATTATCCCATTTAACACTCACTGTTAACATATGTGCTGTAGCCTATTCGTGTCCCCATTTTACAACATCAGTCATGACTGCTATATTGCCAAATCTAGGGGGACATTTTTAAGTCCTCTTTTTGATCTTTAGTTGCATAGAATCTTTTAACCTCTCCTTCCTTTGAAAGTTTGCCTACTTTGTTTTCTAGGACACCATATCCTGTTGGTTCTGGTTCTCTGGCAACTATTCCATTTCCTTTGTGGTCTACCCTTTCTCTGCTCTCATCGTTTACGTGGGCGTGTTTCACGGGCTTCCATCCTAAGCCTTCACACTCGCTATGAGTGATCCCATTTTTATTAGTACCACTTATTATTGATGATGCTCAAATGAGAATAATAACTGAAAGTTATTGAGTGGTTTCTACATTCCAGGTTCTTTCCTAAGTAGTTTACATGTAATAATTCATTTAATGCTCAACACCATGAGGTAAGTCCTATTATCATCCTGGTTTTATAGATGAAGAAACTGAGGTACAGAGGCTGCTCAAGGTCAGTGCTAGTAAGTTGTGGAGGCAGAGTTCTGATCCAGGCGGTTCAGCTCAGGAGCATGAGTATGGGACTGGAAATTGGAGGTACTCTGTAAGAAAAATAATACAAAATTATAAATAAAATTAAGTAGAAAAGTGAATATTTAGATTGAGAAAATAAATCATAACAAATTGTAAATTTTAAAAAATTTTTTTATTGAATCATAATTGATTATACATATTTTGGGGATTCAGTGTTGACATATGTTGATCACATCAATATACATATAGTGTTACGAATCACACTTATTCTTTATGACCCTTGTCCAATCTCTCCCTATCCCCCCACTCCCAGCTCCCACCTCTGATAACCCTAGATTTCTTCTCTCCTTCTGAAAGAGTAATGGTTACTCTGTTGATTTGTTGCTTAGATGATCTGTCCAATGCTGAGAGGTGTTCAGGTCCCCCAATATTATCATAGAGCAGATGCTTCTTCTGTCACTCTGGAATGGGCTTTGTGGAGAGAGATGTCCTCTTCTTTTCTTTGGTCTCTGCTGGTGACTCTGCTTGTGTCAATGCACTCCAGTGGCTGGTGGACCATCTGCATGGTGGTTGTGGAATCTAGCTGCTTTCATGACAGCTGAGGTTATTGTGGTGGCTGTGGTGGGCCACCCACATGGATGTGATATTTTTGGTATGCTCCTTGGCACTGGTGGTGTGCTTGCTTAGGAGAAAGGAGTCTGGTCCCAGGCTCCATACCTCAGGACCCTGGGCAGGCCCTGAGGTGCTGGTGATGTGCCTGGTTGTGGGAGGGGTGTCTGGTCCCCAGATCCGTGCCTCAGGTCCCTGGGTGGGCCCGAGGTGATGGTTGTGTGCCTGGGTCAGAACTAACTATTGTCCTTTGCTTACTTCTAATATGGGGGAACTTCCTGTGGGGACCAATACTTGAGTTGTGTGGTTGAGCTAAATTGTTGCTTTGCTACTGATTCCCTAGGGAAGGCTTTTTGTGCAGTTCAGGTTTTAATGGTGGACCTTATAAGTACTTCCGGCTCTCCAGAGACCCAGTGCACCTGGGTTAAGTAGAAACTCTGATCTGGGCCTGAGTTTTTTCATCAAATTGCACCCCATGCAATTCTATATTCCTGAGCAGTCTCCTCTGAGTGGCCTTCGCTGATTGGGGTGCTGGTCAGCTGTTCTTGCTGTGTCCCAGTGTTCCCCTGGTGGGCCCATCTTCCCCACTGCCCATGCTGTAAACACTTCCCATGGGACAGGCCATGCACTGGTCCCTTGCAATGACTCACCAGCATCTGGGTGGTTCCTTTTTTTCAGTTGTTGTGGTTCCTCGCTCCTATGTGGGTCCATGGGAACCCTATTAGTGGTCTTGTTGGCCTGGGGGCCACCAAGGCCCTCTTCTCTCCTGCTGCCTCCAAGCAACTTCATCTCAAGGGCACAGCTGCGGCTTTTGCTGGCTCCTGCTCCATGCACTCAGCAGCTCTAGACTTAAAGTGTCCACGGCACAAAATTGTCAGAGTGGTTTTTTTCTTTCTCTCATTGTGGCTTCTCCCACCTTCATGCACTTCATAGGTCTCTCCTCTTCTTCCCCTGAGCTCTAGCGGCCCCAGGTTGGCTGTTGTTGCTTTTTAAAGTTGTAAATTGGTTGATTTGTGGGAAAGAGTGACGCTGAGGACTGTCTATTCTGCCATGTTGACTGGAAGCCTCACAAACTGTAATTTTAATGAGCAGACAGAGCTTTCTACTTTTGGCTAAGATGGAGTAATAGGGACTGCATTTACTTCCTACCTGATACAATCAACACGACCACCAAAAAAGTGGACAAAATATATGAAACAATGATTTTTTAAAGACAGTGGATATCAAGTAACAAAGGGCAGTGATCCCTAAGAAATGGAAAACAAATGAAATAAATCTTACAATTGCTCTTACTTCATGGTGCATTTCCAGCCTGTAGAGCAAAGAAGAGAAATCCAAGCAGATCCCAGTGGAGTCCCTGAATTAGAAGCCTGACCTGAGTGTCTGGGGAGTTCAAGGCAGCTACAGCTCACAGACGAGTAATGGAGAGAAAAGAGCCATACAGAGAGAGAATTCCAGACATCTGCAGAGGATTCTCCTTAAGTATTTGTCAGAGTACTCAACAGTTCATGCATGTGAGAAAACTACACTAGGCTGGAGAAAAAAAAAAACATCCAAAAGGATTAGAAGGGCAATATCTGGGGTTTGCACAAGACCAGGAATGGTATCTCTTTCTGTCAGCCTGACTAGAAACCCTCAGAATTCTCAAAACATTGCTCAGAAAAGTACAGCCTCAGTGGTGGAAAATAATTATCTCTAGACTAACAACAAGATAAAAAAGGATCAAACTGTTTCCTAACTGCATCCCAGAATGAAGCCAAGAATATTTATAGCAATACAAAAATACCCAACAGCCAAAAAGAAAAATTTATAATCACTAGCATCCAATAAAAAATTATACCAGGTATACAAAGAAGCAGGAAAATATGATCTGTAATAAGGAGAAAATCAATTGAAATCGACCCAAAACTCACACAGATGTTTGAATTGGAAGGCAAAGATATAAAAACAGTTGTTACAATTATATTACATATATTCACAAGGGTAAATTGAAACATGAAAGATATAAAAAAAGAATCAAATTGAATCACTAGAGATGAAAACTCTCATTTCTTTTTTTATATCTGGAATGGATAAAAATTAGAGGAAATTAATGGCAGATTAGACATTGCGGATGAACAGAGTAGTAAACTTGAAGACATAGCAATAGAAACTATCTAAAATGAAACAAACAGAAAAAATAACTTAAAAAATGAACTGAGCATCCATGTGCTGAGGAGCATCTTCAAGAAGCCTAATAAATGAGTAGAATTTCTGAAAAGGAGGTAGGCAAAGAAAAACCACTTGAAGAATAATGATCCCAAATTTTCCAAGTTTTATTAAAACAGCATGAAGCTTAATGAACTCTAAGCATAAGAAAAATGAAGAGAACCACAGCCAGGCACAGCATAATCAAAGTGCTGAGAAAGTCAAAAGAAACTAGAGGCAAAATGACAGGTTACACTCAGAAGAACAAAGATGATACTGACAGCACTTTTCTCATCAGAAACACACACACACACATACACACAAAACACACACACCACACACATATACACACACCACACACACACCATACACCACACACAGACACCACACACAAAACACACACACAACACACAACACACACACAACATGCACACACACACATGCACACACACAACACACACACATGCACACACAACACACACACCACACACACATGCAACACACACATACACATACACACATACACACATCACACATACACATGCACACACACACACCACAGACACACACACATACACACACAACACAAGACAGTGGAGAAACCCATATTTAAAGAAATGAAAAAAAAACCTGTTAACTCAAGATTTTATACCCAGCAAAAAGGTCTTCAAAAATATAGGCAGGGGCCGAGCCCGTGGCGCACTCGGGAGAGTGCAGCGCTGGGAGCACAGCAGCGCTCCCACTGCGGGTTCGGATCCTATATCAGGATGGCCGGTGTGATGCGCTCACTGGCTGAGCGCGGTGCAGCTGGTCACAAAAAGGACAAAAATAAATAAATAAATAAAACAAAAATGTAGGCAAAATAAAAACTTTTACTGACATACAAATAATAAATGAATTTATCACTAACAGACCTGCAGAACAAGAAATGTTAAATAAAGTCCTTTGGGCAGAAGGAAAATTATACCAGATTCAAATATGGATCTACAAAAAGAACTGAAAATATTGGAAGTGATAACTATGTGGGTATATAAGATTTTTTATTTTATATTTAAATTTATTGAAAAGATTATTGATCATTAGTCAATCAAAACCACAATAATAAACCACTTCATACCCACTAGAACGGCTATAGTAAAAAAGACAGATAATAACATGTGTTGATGATATGGAGAAATTGAAATCCTCATTCCCTGCTGGCAGTTGTGTAAAATAGTGCAGCTGCCCTGGAAAAGTCTGGGAGTTCCCCAAATGGTTAAACACAGAGTTAGCATATAACTCATCAACTTCATTCCTAGATATATATTCAAGAGAAATGAAGACATATGCCCACACAAAAATGCGAACATTGGTGTTTATATCAGTATTGTTGCTAATAGCCCCAAAGTGGAAACAACTCAAATGTCCATCAACTAAAGAATGGATATAAAAGTAGTATATTTATACAATGGACTATTATTCAGCAATAAATGGAATAAAATACTGTACATGTTACAACTTGAATTAACCTTGAAAACATTATGCTAACTGAAAGAATCCAGTCGCAAAAGACTACGTATTACATTATTTCATTTACATGAAATGTACAGAATAGGCAAATCCACAGATACAGAAAGTAGATTAGTGGTTACCTAGGGCTGGGAGGGATGAGGAGGTTTGGGGGGTAAGGGCTAAAGGGTATGGGTCTCCACTTGGGGTCATAAAAATTTTCTAAAGTTAGATAGTGGTGATGGTTGCACAACCTTTTGAATATACTAAAAACCATTGAATTGTACACTTTAAAAGGGTGAGTTGTAAAATATGTAAATTATGTCTCAATAAATTTGTTACAAAAAAGATAATTGACTGTTTAAACAAAAATACTAATTAATTGTGAATTTTTAATAAAATGCATGCCAAAATATAGTATAAAGACCTAGAAGGAAGAACTGGAAATATACTGTAAATATATTGTAAGGTTCTTATACTCTACATAAAGCTTATTACTTGAAGGTACACCATGATAAGTTAAAGATGTATAATATAACCCCCCAAAGTAATCACTAAAAGAAGAAAACAAAGCATTATAGTTAATAATCCAACAAAGGAGAAAAAGTGAAGTTATAAAAAGTACTCAACTCAAAAAGAGGCAAAAAAGTAGGGGAAAAGGAATAAAGAACAGATGGTAAAAATAGAAAAGAAATAACAAAATGATAGATTTTAACCTAACTTTATCAGTAATCACATTAAAGGTAATAGTCTAAACACCCCAATTAGAAGACAAAGATTGTCCAATTGAATAAAGGAGAATTAATTATACATTGCCTTCAAGAAATACACTTTAAATATAAAGACACAAATAAATGTAATAGGATGAAAAAAGTTCACCATGTTTATACCAATCAAAACAAAGCTGTAGTGGCTATATTACTATCAAAAAAATAGAGTAATACCAGGAATAAAGAATGTCATTTCCTAAAGATGAAGGGATCAGTTCATTAAGAGGGCATAAAAATCTTAAATGTTTATGCACCTAATAATAATACTTTAAAATATATGAAGTGTAAATGAATATAACTGCAAAGAGAAATAAACAAATCTCCAGTTATAGCTGGATTTCAAAACCTTCAACTCAATAATCAATAGAATAAGTAGAGAAATTAAGTAAATTAATAAGGATATAGACGGTTTGATCAAGACTATCAACCAATTTGACCTAATTGACATTTTAGAGAGCACTCTACCTAATAACAGCAGAACACACATTCTTTTCACAGTCCATTTACCAAGATAGACCATATTCTACAGCCAAAAATGAGTCTCAATAAATTTAAAAGGATTCAAGTCACACAAAATATATTCTCTGACTATAATGGAAGTAAACAAAAAATCAACAAAAGAAAGGCATCTGGAAAATCTCCAAATCTTCAGAAACTAAAGAACATACCTCTAAATGAGTCAAGAAGTAAATCAAAAGGAAAATTGAAAAGTATTTAAAACTGAACGAAAATGAAACCACAATCTATCAAAGAACAGGTAAGGGAGGGTAACAAAAGTTTCTAAAGGGTCCCAAGGAAAGTTGTTTTTTTTTTTCCCCTGGGGTTTTGTTTTTTAGTGTACAAAGGTTTATTTTATTGATCTTAATGTGTAACCAACATTTTACTATAACCCTGGCCAAAAAAAAAAAAAATGCATTACATCCAAAGAAAGTCTTGAGGGTGATGGCTATATTCACCATCTTGATTTCGACATGATTCACTCTCTTGAGGGTGAGATTTTCATGGGTATATAGTAATGTTAAAACTTATAATATTATCAAATTGTGCACTCTAAATTCATGCAGTTTGTTATATATCACTTATACCCCAACAAAGTAGTCAGTAAAAAGTCATTTTAAAAAGCTGACCGATACTGCAAAAGTAAAATAATCCAGAAACATAATACTCTTATTAATATTCTTACATAATATAATAACATAATGTTCTTATTAATGAACCTTCTGACATTGGCTTTCTTCCTGACAAAAGTTTTATAGCATTATTTTCTACAGAGAGAACAGAAAGAATTCAGCCTTTACTGTATCATCGTTGACCAAAGTTGGGTTTTTTTATTATTTATATTTCAGGAAAGTTTCAAATCGTTTTAGTTTACTGCTGGCAATTATGTATTCTGCTTTGGTATCATCAGATGTCATCAGGATGAGGTGTGTCAGATATCCTAAACTGTGATTTGCTGGCATGCAAAATCACATGTTTTCATCTACAAGACACACCTGGAATTTTTAGTGCTGCTCTAGTCTTGTGCCCTACCAACACAGGAATGTTAGAGAGTTCTATTTTGTGTAATTCCAATTGAATATGATGAATTTTTTATTATAATTACTGAGGGCCTATAGATGCCAGGCACTATTCTATGTCCTTAGAAACAGCAGCAAATGAGATTGGCAAAAAATCCTTGTCCTCATGGAGCTTACATTTTAATGGCAGAAGACAGAAAAATCAAAATATATAGTATGTTATATTGTTGAGGGCTATGGTGAAAAACAAAGTAAATGAAGATGCGGGCTCAGTTTTATACAGCATGGTCCAGGAAAGCCTCACTGAGAAGATGACTTTTGAGAAAAGATCTGAAGCATCTAAGGGAGTGAGCCATGGGAGGATCTAGACGTAGGATGTTCTGTATAGAGCGACAGCACGTGCAAAAGTCAGAGGCTCACGTGTGCACGGAGTGCTGAGGAACAGAGTAGCTTCTGTGGTGTGAGAAATGGGAGAGGAGTAGGAGGGGAAATCCGACATGTGAAGTTGCCAAACTGTGTCCGAGTATAGTTTCTACCTAGGGTGAGAAGGGAACTTTTGGAGGATTTTGACCAGAGGGGTGATGTCATTTGATTTGTGTTTTAACATGATCACTGTAGTTGGCTTGAAAAGTGCCTCTAAAAGATATGCCCAAGTCTTAATCCCTTGTACCTGTGAATGTGATCTTATTTGGAAATCAGTTCTTTGTGGATGTAATTAAGTTAAAGGTCTCAAGATGAGATCATACTACATTTAGGGTGGGCCCTAAATCCAATGACTCCTCTTGGAGAGGAGTGGACACAGAAACAGAGGAGAAAACAATATGAAGACAGAGGTAGATATTGGAGTGATGCCTCTACAGGACTAAGGGACTCCAAGGACTGCCGGCAACCACCAGAAGCGAGGACAGAGGCGTGGACCATCTAGATCCCCGCTCAAGAGGCTCCAGAAGGAACCAGCCTGGCTGACACCTTGATGTCAGACTTCTGGTCTCCGGAACTGTGAGAGAATACATTTCTGATGTTTTAATCCACTGTGCTGAGGTAATTTGTTACAATAGCCCCAGCTAACTAGTACCAATCATGTCGGCTTCTGAATGGAGAATTGACTCTCAGGGAGGCGAAGGAAGCCCTGGGGAGGCCATTCTGGGGATCCAGGAGAGACCTGGTGCTTTGACCAGAATGGTGGCCGTGGAGTGGTGAAAAGCAGTAAAATCCTGGAACTGTTTCTGAGGTAAATCTGAGAGGATTTGTTGGCATGTTGCAGGTGTGGGCATGAGAGAAAGAGGTTTTATAGAAAGGTGTGTGGAGTCCAAGTAGCCAAAGAGGTGGCCTGTGCTGGTTCATATGCTCAAGTTTCTCTGCAAACCACCCTTCAGCTCTGCTGGCTGGCTCCATGGTCAGCTCTGGGGACATGCTTTGTCTAGTTGACTTCCTGTTCCTGTCAGCAACACTATAACAGCAGCTGGTCCCACTTTCCAGTTTTTCCCTAAATTCCCAGGACCGGTCTCACTGGGACCCCTTACAGATACTGGCACCCACCGTCTATGGTTTCCTCCTCTCGGGTCTGGTCTAGCTCTGCGGGCCCTGCTTCAAGGCTGTGGGGTCTGATGACCCCGACCATTCTCTCTCTTCCCCCAGCCCACAGGGTGGAGGCTGCTTCCTGCACTGCTGCCTCTGTGCTACGTCAGGGGCCCCCTCTTCCCTTCTCAGATTTCAAATACCTGGTTAACGATAATTTATATTAAAGTCTCTCTGTTGGAATAACTGTGTGGTTTCCAAACAGACTCTGATTAGCTCAGAAAGTACCACGATTCCACGACAAACCTGTGCAACAGGAAGCACGGAGTTGCCATGGATTGAGACAGATAAGGCTGTGGGAAGAGCAGGTTTGGAGCCTGGTTTTGGACAAGTTACATCATGAGATGTTCGAGAAAGATGCTGAGGAGGCTGCTGGGTGTGTGAGTTTGAGTCCAAGGGAAAACTCTGGCTGAGGATGGCAATGTGGAGGCCACCAACATCGGCAGGCACTCAACACCACAGGACTGTAAGCCTGTCTGGAGACATTCCATCTTAGCACAGAGAGAGGCTTCATAAATATTTGTTGAGGGAAGGACACATGGATAAAAGAATCGGTGGCATCAGCTGAGTTGTCATGCTCACAGCAGGAAAGAGCTTTGAAAATATAAAGGAAGTTTCCGAGGAATGGAATTAGTAGGTCAGGCAGGAACATGAAGGGCCTTCTCAGAACCGACCCACAAGTCGAGCCAGATGCAAACAGCAGGGTGAGCAGACTGCAGAGAGGGCATCTTCCCTAATGGCAAGTGTCCCCTTGCAATTTTTTGGAACCCAGGGCCTGGTTTTTCTCAGTCCAGAACTAATATTTGGAAACAGAGACTCTGCTCCCAGCTTGTGAACATGAACCTCCCCTCTCTGAGCTTCCTTAGGAATAAAACTTGGCCTTGTCTGTTGAGTGTCTCTTTCTTTTATTCACCTAGCCCGCACACTTGCCATCTGCTTCAAGTTCTGGTGAATTATTAATTATTCATCTCTTCTAGTCCTTTTTCTTGGGAGCAGGACTTCCCAGGTTTAGTCTTGTCTCTGATCAAGTCGGACAATGGCAGGTAAGGCCCTTCCTCCTCTGGCCAGGAGCTGAGCTGGTGAGAAACAATGCCCGGACCCTGGCGGGCCCCACGGGCTGAGGGCCTCCGGTGTCAGGTGGCTATCACGATTCTGCGTTTTTGTTTGTCGTTGCAGCAGCATTGGATTTGAGCAGTGAAGGCGCCGAAGGAAACACCACGAGGTAAGAGAAAGAATTCCCAAAGCTCCCCTTTGGAGAACTGGACTGTGGGCCTGTCTGAGGTGCAGAGGCTGGGCTGGGCTTTCTGTCACACATTATTTCTTTCCATTCTGAAGAATTTTCCTTTTTTGGAAATAATATAGCTGCACCTGCTCTTCGTGTGATCGTGATTATGTCAGCTGCAGCACAAGAAGAGTTAACATTCGTGAGGTTTCAGTAAATCTGACTTCAAATATGATTGAAAATACTCACTGTGCACCCACACATACAGTTTTTGTGTAACACATTTTTGTCAGAAA
Source organism: Galeopterus variegatus (assembly GCF_000696425.1). NCBI lineage: Eukaryota > Metazoa > Chordata > Mammalia > Dermoptera > Cynocephalidae > Galeopterus > Galeopterus variegatus. The sequence continues at coordinate 144,853 of NW_007731349.1, read as the reverse complement.
ACTAACGTTAAGCAACAGCTGCGACTTTTAGTGCCTCTGTGTGTGAGTCGTACATGTTCGGCTTTTGCCTTCTGGTCGGGTTCTTTGGAAGCAGGTGGGCCGCGCACTTGCTCAGATCCCTGGTTGTGCTGGTTCTTTCTCAGGGCTCTGGTGAAATAATCTACCTGGTTTTTCTTTTTCCCCCTGTAGTCCAAAAAGTTTAGCCTGCAATCAGTCCCGTGACATAGTTCCGATCCCTAGGTAAGTGTAAAAGGAAGGGGTTCCTTTCCCTTTTCTGCCCATGGGCTAGGCTGGGCACCCTACCCTTCTTCCCCATCTCCAGGGCTGCCGTCCTGCAGGGAGGGCAGAGGGACAGCTGATGGAAGGCCACGCCAGTGTTGTCAGAAGATGATGATAAGATTACAAGGTTCAGGATGGTGGAGAGAGCAGAGGCAGGTAGCTTTTCTGCCCTCATTAGAATCACTGTTGTTAAATTGATTTATGCCCTTCTGTTGGCCAGGAAGCCTTCACTGGCCTTCTGTCATCATAGGGGAGAGATAAGAGAGATCCAGAGAATGGGTAATCAGGAAGCATTTAAAGAAAATTGGTTGCCTTCCCAGTGTAATGTTTTAAGGCTTACACAGTCCACTGACAGGCACTGTGTGCCCTTTTTGAGAGTTATCTATACAGTGTTACTATTTTTTAATGACTATAGAGCACAGCATATAGTTGCAGATATATCAGGAGTTCAGTGTATTCACGTTTGGTGATGCATATCAGAAAAGCCAGTGGTTGAAATGGTCTCCCTTCCTCATGATGACGAAAAATGGTCTCACGAAAGACAGAGGTAGAAGTGGAACGTGAAGGAGTAGTTTGCACAAGTCTCCGCCTTCAACCGCTGTACCCACTGCGAGTGGGCATGGTGTCTTGGACACTGTGGTCCTCCCAGGCCTGGGGTAGCAGCTTTCACAGAGTGGGTTTTGATACGTATTTGTGGAAGGAATATTTAGAGAGGGGTCTATGGTGAAAAGAAGGCAATCTTGGAAGAGGCAACTGTTTAGTCTTAAGTGATTGCTATCGAAGATTCAGTTTTTTTTGACGTTAAGTGACAAGGACAGTGGATTAGAGTTAAAAGGCTCTGACTGGATATAACTTCTACAGGATCTAATGAAACTCTGATTTTAAGCCCTAGTAATCTTTTATGAGAAAGAATATTTTAGACAGGGTTGCAGAAGTGGTTGTCTCTATGGAAAAATGAATCTGACAGATAATTTTTTAACCAAGAGAAACCTCTGTGGGAATCCTAAATACTGGTATTTGGTCACTCACTAAAAATATCTATAATAGCTACTGTGGGATATAGGGGAAGCTCCATCCTGTCTGTGCGTGACAAGCCTGTTTCTTTCAAGGAGAAATATTAATGGATTCCTCTGGTGCCCAAACCTACTTGTAGAGGGAGGAGGCTGACCTTCCAGTCTCCCCATTCCACATCATCTGGGTGCCCAGCCAGCTGGCACAGATGGGACAGGACGCGAGGTGGCTGCGGGGCCCTGCAACGCTCCCTTGCGGGTGGCTTCCAATCTCCCTGGAACAACCACCTACAAGCATCTGGTCTTCAGACCACAGTGTAGCCGATTAGGAAAATGCTAAGCCACTTCAAACAGGAGATTCATCCCAGATATTGCCCTGATGGGTGAATTTAAAGCTTTGCTAAGGAATCTTTCCAGAAATTACATCTTTACAGCAGAGCACTTGGGTGAAGAATCCACGCCCGTATTCTTTCCCCTCAAATCACTTGTCTAGTTGTCATATCTCCTAGGACTCTATTATGTCACTCTGATGTTTTTAGAATATTTTCTGCTGAGTGAGTTTCTTAGGGAAAAAAACAAAGAAGCAATCAGTACTAGCTAGCAGAGTTTGTAGTGGCGATGATTATTCAATGACTTGAGGTGCAAATTCTGCTTATCGAGAAATCACTTTACTTACTTGACGGGGTAAAAACAATCTTATGGGGGAGGAATCTTTTATTTATTTTGGTCCTATAAAAAGACCTTGGATTTTTTTTTTTGAGGACCCCCAAATATATTTTTTAATGTCAAAATAGTATGAGAAAAAACTGAAATTTCAACAAGAGAATTTCTCAAACACATTTTACGCTCAATGTCAAGTAAAATGTGTTTCCTATGGGCAATTTGTAAACTGTTATAAGTCTGTAAGCTGTTGTGTCTGAGATTTCATTAGCATTCACGGAAAAATCCCTGTTTATGAATGGCCTTTCTCCTAAAGATGGATACCTGCCTGATACCAATGGGTGACTCTGTGTGTCCCTGCTACGATCCCTGTGTGCCTTCTGTATCCTTCACTCCAGCCTCTTGAACCCATTTGAAAAACTTGAGCCCCCACAATAGAGACAGATGACTCCAGAAATGCCCTGACCTTTGGAGGCCTTTGTGGCCACTCTGGGCAGCTGCAAACTGTGAAAAGACATCTACTTATCTTCCCTGCCTCCTACACACTCCCTGTTTCTCCTCATTCACCTATAAATTTGCAAAAATGTTTAAAGAGTAAGCAAGTAAAAACAGTACTGCTTCCTGTGCAGAGATTGCATGCTTGTTTTGGTGAGGGCCATTTCTTTATGAGATGGTTTGCCACGTGTTACGTTGTCTTTACAGTCTGCTCAGCCACCTTGAGAGGGTACTAGGAGGAAATTATTTCTTAATGTAATTTTATGCTTAATTTATACATTTGATGCCTATGTTTTCTAAATCATTATTTCTGCTAGCTTTTAAAATTACATTAATACTTTAATAATGAATTTTGTTTTTATAGCCTAAAGCTATTTCATGTTTATGTTTATATGGTTCACTTACAGAGAAAAAGAAGAAAATAATCAGAGAAAGTAAGTTACTTGGGGAAATGACATAATCAGTTTCCTAATTTAAATAAAGAGATGCAGAGCTTTGGCGACTTGGGTAGACCAGTGTTTTCCGAAATAATGGCGCCTCCCCCAATCCCCCCACCCCTGCTGCTTTTGCTGCAGACACAGGAAAGCTTTCAACCTTCATGTGAAAAGGAAAAAAATAGTATAGAAACTTGAAGGCTTGTGGTGCTAGTTTTGACGATTACTAATTGGTTACGTGAACTTGGGCAGGTTATTTACTTTCTCTGAACCTCAGTTTCCACATCCCTAAAAGTTTTAATAATGATACCTGTTTTTTCCTGTCCTTATAGGGCTTTTATAAAGGAGAAATAACATTATAGATGTAAAACTGCTTGTTAAACTGTAAAGTGTTTTGCAAATGGAAGGCAGAAGCCACATGCTGGCAGCACATGGGCCAAATACTGCTCACATATTTCATTTGGCCTGAATTGTATTCTTAAAAATAGAGGTAACATTTAAAAATAAAACTTTTCATAAAAAATTTAATTTCAGACTTCCCTTGAAAAACCGAGCAATGTGGCAGCCTGGGCCCCATTTGTGTGCGGCTGCAGTTGGCCTGGGTTGAATCGTGGCATGGCACCCTTCCCTGACAGCTTTCTGACAATGGAGTGGTCTCTTCAGTTGTTCATATGACATGCCTGGCTCCCTGTGTATGTTTGAGTTCATGATATTGACTAAGACTCTAGGCAGGATTCTTTAATTTTGTAGCAGAAACTACTGGATTTGGAGTGTGAAGATCAGCGCTAAAGCCCAAGCTCTGGCATTTTTCAGCTGGGGCTACTTGAACAAGATACTTTACCTTTTTGAGCTTTTTTCCTCGTAGGTAAAATGGAAATATGATAATTACTTCCTAAGGTTTTGGAATGGTTTTACACAAGATAAGGACCTTAGCTTATAAATAAGAATGAGCAACCCATACGAAGTGACTTCAAAAAGTTCGTGGAACAACAGAATTGTAAGATAATACAAAACTTTCCATGAACTTTTCGAAGTAACCTTGTGTATGTATGTATTCATAGAGGTACAGTTATTACCACAATGATGCTTTGTGTAACAAACAGCCACAAAACCTCAGTGACCTACGGCAATAAACACTTATTTTTGCTTATGAATTTATAAGTTGGATGGGTGGCTCTGCTGATCTTGGTTGGGCCTTCTCACTTATCTGCGGACTTGGCTGGGGCAACTGAGCCAGCTTGACTCTGGGCCACGTGGCTCATCCTCCAGCAGTGGAGTCTGGGCTTGTTTTCATGGCAAAATCAGAGGAATAAGACAGGAAAGGCAAAAATGTGCAAGTGCTTTTTCAAGCCTTTGCTGGTGTTATATGTACTAATATCCCATTCACCATGGTAAGTCACATGACTGGACCCAGAGTCAAGGGTTGTGACAGAAAGGCCCATCCATAATGGGAAGGCACTGCAAAGTTACATAGAAAAGAGATCCAGGCAGAGGTGAGGATTTGGGGCCATGTTTGCCATCAGTCTACCACAGAAGGCTAGGTTAAATTGCTGAGATAAATAAATTCCAAAGCATATAATGGCTTAAATATACTAAAAGTTCATTTCTTGTTCATTTACCAGTAAAGTCCTGGTCGATGAGTGGTTCCTTCCATTTTTAGCTCCATTGTCACCTAGGTCCCATTACTGTCCATATAAAAAGTTGACAAACTTCTTAAAGGGCCAGATAGTGAATATTCTAGGCTTTGAGTGCCATATGATCTTTCTTACAATTACTAAATGCTTTCCTTGTAGTGCAAAAGCAGCCCCAGACAACATGTGAATGAATGGGCATGGCTGTGTTCCAGTAAAACTGTATTTACAGAAACTGACACTTGACTGAATTTGGCCCATGAGTCATAGTTCGCTGACCCTGCCTGGTAGGTATTGGGTTAGCCATGTAAGTTAACACAGAGGACAGTTGCATAAATATTTTGTCAATGGGATAAGAGGAATCTCTTTCTAGCCTGTTAGATCTGGTGGGTTTGTTTTGCTATCTGGTGCCAAACCACTAAGCCAATTCTCATATTATACATACATGTTTTTCAAACAACAGTTCTCCACTTCATGATATTAATTTCTGTGTCAGTTAGGGTAGCTTAACTGCTAAAACAAACAAAGACACACCAAGATGTGTAATGGCTGAAACAAAATAGAAATATGTGTATGTAACAGTTAAGGCATGTGTTTTTGATCAGTGAGGGCTCTCCTCCACAGGAGATTCAGGGATCTACTTCCTTTCCCTCTTGCAGCCTTGCTATCCCCTCATTTTTGCTTGTCTTGATGAATAGAAGGGGAAAGAGAGCATGGAGGAAACATATCTGCTTCTTGAAAGCTTTGGTCATAAATGGTGCACATCACTTCTCCCTTTCCATTGGGGAGAATGTAGACACACGGCCACACGTAACTGCAATGGAGGCTGGGAGATCAGTCTAACCACACACCCTGCTGTGATCATGTAACTGTGCAAAGAAAGATGGACAATTAGTGTTCTCTAACTCCTACAGAATTATTCTTAGACCACAAATTTCACAATACCTAACATGGAGCCAGGTATGGAGCGAATTGGCAAATATTTATGAAGGAAGGAAGGGATGGAGGGATGCTCTAGTCTAGGGATATGGTCTTGCCCATTTGCAGACAGACAGAAGTGTCTGTAAAGGATCATGCTCTCCCATCTTGGCATCTGTGGTTTAATCTTTTCAGTACTAAGTAATTATTTGTGTCCCTTGGGTTCTGTAAATGGTGTGCTACAACATACACACATCCTTTTTGACTTTTATAGACCTGGAGGAAGAGAATTAAGCATTATTCATTTTACTTAAGTAATTAACTCATTCGTCTTGTTACTTAAGTGTAAGTCAATGGGAAGGAACAAGGAAGAAACAATGTAAGAGCAACCAGAACACAACTTCTGGAAGCATTTAGGGTCAGAGGGGTCAGAATCATCTCACAGGATAGTGAGAGTGTGCCTGCATCTCCCCCTCTTCCACCTTTAAAGTATATTTAAATGGACTTTATCAAGGTCACCTTCCCAACAGGACTTTGAAGTAATTCTAAATTGCACTCTCCAGGTGCTGCCTGTGTCCAGCTGAAGAAGAAGGCTCTGAGCAGTTATTCTTTGGCTGCACATATGGTACTTCTCTTCTCAGTTACTTTTGTCACCGTCTGCTATTCTGGTGACTGGGTGGGGATGTTCCATTTTGGAATCTCAAGAAATCCTGTCATCTTCACCACTGACAACAGTGCTAAGGGCCCAGTGACTGAGGGAGAGATCCTCAGCATGGTGCTGAACACAGTTAATGCAGGGAGGGGCAAGAAGGCTGGAACTCATGGCTACCACCCTACCTCACTTGGAAGGTGAAGGAGAGAGGATGGATAGTGAGGTCTACTGCTGGAAATCAAAATGATGGGGAATGGGCTGCTATCTACTTTGGGGCCATGTGTAGCTGTAGGGTTGGTTCAGGCCTGCCCTGGTGTACCCACCAGACTGAGGGTCTGAATTTCCATGCTAACCTGATCTTTTTTCTTGGAGTGACTTCCACTGTGGTAGGTGTGTACGGTCTGCTAGACACAGGGAGGACTGGCCAGTGCTGAATATGCCTTGGCTGGGGTTCCCAGCAGTGAACTAAGATCACTTTCTAAAACAGTGCCTCAGGCCCAACCTCTAAGCAGGGTGTGGGGGTCTAGAGAGGAAGGGAAAACAAACATTTTTTAAAAAATGATTTCTGTATTATAACAAATCTGGCCAAAATAACATAAAATCCATCTGGTTACTTGAGATAAATGGTCAAGGAAAGAATTCAATATTTGTCCATCTGGTAGTGTAAGAAAAAATTCATTTTTGAGCATTTTGACACTTTGGCATTCTGGATTGAGTTGGAACAATAGGCCACAGGCTCCCTTTTATTCCACTCCATGTCATTCCATTCCATTCATCCCACTATATATTTTCCATTTCATAATATAAATTCATACTTAGTGTCTCACAGTCTGCTTATGTTTCATCACTTCAAGTGGAATATTGGTTAAGTTGTAATTACTATAGCAACCACTGAAAAAAACTATACAAAGAGATGTAGTAAAAAAACAAAATAAAAAAATTTAAATGAAACACTAAAAACTGTTCAAATAACCCAAAAGAAGGTGGGAAAGAGAAAACTAACTCCAGCTAATACTAATTAAAGGCAGAGATGGTCAAATAGATTTAAAGAAAAAAAAGTCAAGCAGAGAAACAAAAAATAGAACAAACAGAAAAATAATAAAATAGTAGGTGACTTAAAACTAAATTTATCAATAATTATACTAAATGTAAATGGTCTAACCACACCAACCATATGCTGTGTACAAGAAACTCATTTTGAATATAGCCATACAGTTACAGGATGGGAAAAGATTGTATTAGTTTCAATGCCGTATAACAGATTACTACAAACAGAGGCTTAAAAAAACACACATTTATTATCTCAAAGTTCCTACATGTCAGAAGTCTGGGCATGGCTTAGCTGGGTTCTCAACTTCAGGGTCTCACCAGATTACAATCAGGGTGTTGATTGGAGCTGTGGCCTAATCAGAAGCTCAACTGGGAAAAATCTGATCCCAACCTTCCTCAGGTTGTTGGCAGAATTCATTCCTTTGTGGCTGTAGGACTGAGGCATTGGTTTCTTACACACATAAATTTGTCAACTAGATGAAATGGACCAGTTCCTCAGAAACTACTACAAAAACTAACCCAAGGTGAGATAGATAACCTGAATAGTCTTATAATTATTAAAAGTAATTGAATCCGTAGTAAAAAACTTGATAGTTTTACTAAGTCTATCAAATATTTAAAGAAGATATAAATTCTACACAATTTCTTTCAGAGAATAGAAGAGGAAGAAATACTTCCTGACTCATTTTATGAGGTCAGCATTACCCTGAATCCAAAACTAGACAAAGGCCATAGAAGCAAAGAAAACTACAGATCAATATTCTCATGGCCATAGACACAAAAATCCCCCCAAGTATCAGCATATCAAATCCAGCAATATATAAAAAAGAATACTATACCATGACCAAGTGGAGTTTATCCTGGGAATGCAGGACTGGTTCAGCATGTGAAAATCAATCAATACAACCCACTGTATTAACAGTCTAAAGAAGAGAAAGCACATGATCATATCAATTGATACTGTAGAAGCATCTGAAAATAATTAAACATGCATTCATGATGAAAACTTGCAGCAAACTAGTAATAGAAGGGAAATTCTTCGACAAAGATTCCATTGTAAAGGACCCCTGCAAAACCAATAAAGATTACTTATATGCTGGGCAACATTACACAGGATAATTGCTTTCTTTGTCAAAGCCATGGTACAGGAATAAAATCCCAGGCAATACCATTTCCAAGATTGTACTTATTACTCCTGACAATCTAGAGACCAGCAGTTGATGAGAGCATAAGTGCAGCAAAAGTTAGCCCTCGTTCTTTCACCGAGTGGCACTGGCATCAGGACTGCACAGTGTGTCTTACTGTGACGACATTGTGCAGGAACGGGGTGGTGAGAAGAACATTGAGTTGGTGGAGAAGCAGTTTGCTGAACAAGGATACAGGATCTGATAACAAGGCTGTGCGGCAGGAAGCTGGCAGTGAATCTGGGCTCGGGCGCCTCCTGGGAACCAGAGCCAGCAATCAGCATCACGCAGGCAAACAGCAGGGACCTGGAAATGAGATTTCTGAAACTCAGGAAGCTGGCAGTTGAGTCAGAACTGCAGAACCAGCTGGAATGAGAACCTTTAGCTATCAGCACCAAGTAACAAAGCAGTCAGGAAGGGATTCCCTAAAGAGACCAGGGAGATTTTTTTTTTTTTTAAATGAAGGGACTCAGAAATAAAAAGCGTTACTTAATTAACGTTACAGCCTGTCAGAGATTCAAAACAGCAGAGTCATAAAGAGAAATGTCTCATGAAGGTTATTCTCTCATGCAGATGGGTGCACTTGAACTGTAGTCAGGCCCTTCTGCTTTTGAGCTTATTTCTGTCAACCAGACTTCCCATGCTTTCTTCTTAATGACCTGGAACTTCTGACTTCCCCAAACTCTTCCATGAGAAGTTCAGTCTTTCAGTCTGTTCAAGCAGAAAAAAACCAAAAAGTTCAACCATGAGACAAAGTTGGAAGTATAATTTTGGGGTTCTAATCTCTAGCAGACATTTAGCAATGGGTATATGATCTTTTTTTTTTTTTTTTTTTGCTGGGCCTCTACTGGAATTGCTAATACAATGCATCAGTTTAATTGCTCAAAGAATATGTGAGTTACAGCTCAGCTTAACTGTAGTTGTGAAGTTGAGCTGCTCTGGTTCTCAAAGTGCCCTAAGCAAAGAAAGCTATAGAATTTTGCAGAGGAAAAGAAGTGGTGTGAGAAAGTCTCTGAAACAAGCCAGCTCATACTGGAAAGAAAAATCACTGGATCTCTCAGTGACCAACAGAGGAACCCAAGTCGTCTTGAAGTCTTACTCAAGACTCACAGGCTTCAAGGCAGTGTGGTGTGGTGGAGAGCTCCGGGTCTGGGTGTCCCACAATCTGGGTTCAGATCCACATTTGCCCCTATGGGGTTGTGATTATGACGAATGCTAACAACTCAGGCAGTCTGGGTTCAAAGGCTAAATCTGTTATTTTCTTATTGTGTGATCTTGGGCAACGTAGTTCACCTCTCTGTGCCTCAGTTTCCCTGTCCATAAAAAGAGATAATAACCGTATCTACCTTGTAAGTTGTTGTGAGGATTAAATGAGTTACTACTGCATGTGTAAAACATCTGGAACCAAACCTGGCTCATAATAAATGCCATGTAAATGTTTGCTGTTGTTGTAACTGACTAGGCCCTAGGGTAATTTACCTTTCTGGTTTCAGTTTCCTCAACTGTAAAGCTAGGGGGCTGGCTCAGGCCATATTTCTCAAAATGTGGTCTGGAGACCTCTAGCATCAAAATAACACAAGTATCAGTTTCAATAAAATCTCTTATGGTCAGACCCAGAAAGGGGCTTGTAAAAATGCTTCCAAAGTGATTCTTATGCATGTTTATTTAATTGTAGCAGAATCCATACAATTAAATGAGCAACAGTTGCACTGAGCTGCTAAGGAACAAGGAGAGATATCATGCCCTGAAAGACACAAGTACTGACCCTCTGACAGGTGGGTGGAAAGCTGAGTCAGAGCTGGAGACGGGCTGTGCCCATTCCAGTAGTGAGTGGGGATTAGGGCCTGGACATGCATAAACTGCCTTCTTCACAATGTCCGTGGACTGGTCATGGAATTACTCAATAAAAGTCCCCTTCCCAGTTGTATGGCCTCAGGGTGAGCCCTTGAATCGTTGTGACAATAAACATTCAGAAAAAGTCACTTAGAAGTCAGAACTAACTGCTCTCTTTCTGTGCTCCCATTCACATTATTTCTATCCTATTATAATTTGCATACTACTGTATCAAGTGAAGCACCATGTCTTTCTTCCCTGGAAACAATGAGCTTCCTAAATTTAGCGTGATTGCCTTATTCATCTCAGTATTCCTCTCTCTTCTTCCTCCCTTGCCCTAACATTAGCACAGTAATTTTCATGTGGTCATCCTTTAATAAGTGTTTGTTGAATTAATCAGCAGATGACCCAGTTCAAACTGAGTCCCTGGAATGGCGTTTACAAGACTGTGTTCCCAGACAATGTACACTGTAATTGAGGACACCCACGGAAACAAAGACAGTGGAAAAATCCTGCCTCCATCACAAAGGCCTTTGCAATATTAATACAGTGGAAGATATAAATCTTAATTAGTAGCAGGAAAAAGTGATGATGTATCAAGGTTCTCAAAATGTCAGCTGGTGGCTGAGCAATCAATTCATTTATAGCCACTCACCATTGTACTGTGATACTGAAACCAATACTGCTAATTAAAGGTGTAATGACAATCAGCCAGCTCACTGTTAATTGATTCTTAATACTTCAATTACTTGTTTTTATGCCAGTTGAATTTAATCAAAAGGGGTCAGAGAGTCTTATGAGGCTTATAATTTTAAAGTGATTTGCATCTATTAACTTTTATGTGCATCATTTTTGAAATCCAAGTGAAAGAGTAGCTATACTCATATATACTTTACTTGATCATTAAAACTTTTGGAAAATGAAGTTAATTCTTGATGGCAAACAGATATAAATATTTCATCAACAAGAGGAAAATTTTATTGCACCTTAAACTTTGGTTCTATATTCTATTTCTTTATCCTCTGCTGGAGAATAATCACAGGATTTTTCTAACTTGAGGAAGACTTTCAGTTGATCATGGCTTCACTCTCCATCATCTTGTTTTTCCCTTCCTGTCCCTGGCAAGTTTGGGTGGGAAAGTGGTTTACAGCCCCTCTACTCATCGCCCCTGCAGTGCAGCTTCTGCCGCCATTGCATCTTTGAAAGCCACAATTAGCACTCGCCAGCTAAGTCAAATGGCCTTTTTACAGTTCTCAGTCTTCTTGTGGCCTTTAATACTGCCAACCACTCTTTCTTTGAAACTCTGCCCTCCTTGGCTAGTATCTCCACTAACCTCTCTGCCAGAAATATTTTCCAGAAGTGGGTAACACAGCCTTCAAGACAGGCTGGGCATATGAATGTGGGGCCTACTAGGCTGAAGGGGGTAAGGAAAACCCTGGGGCAGAAGTGGTGGTCCACTTCCCAGGAAAAGACAACTGCCAGCAGGTCAGAACACCCAGACCAAAAGGGAATGGAAAATTCCAGTCCAATTCTGGGCCCATGTCTGTATTTAATCGGGCAGGATGGGAGCACGTCTCTGGGAGGGTGGTGTGCAGACATGGGATTTTAGATGCAAAACCAGGCTATGTTCAGTCAGGTCCTTCAGAGGGAAAGAGAGAACCACCAGGAAACCAACCCAGCCTCAGAAATAAAATCAGCAGGAAGAAGAGAAAGCAGGCCCCCAGCTGATTGTCTGGGGTATAGCACAGGCTTTTCCTGGGTGGTGGATGTGAGATGGTTCCCACATGGAGTTGAGTGGAGAGACCCCCTGTGGGGTAGACTGTGTGGACAAAGCCATTGCTACCAAACTCCTCTTTTGAGTTTTGGATGTGTGAAGAAAACTACTGCTTGCCAGCTTATACCCATAATTTGCAGACGGCAGCCACGAATACAAGAAGCTGGAGCAGGGTGAGACACTCACAAGCTCTCTCTTGGTCTCCTTTCCCCAGTGTTCAGTCCCCATCTGTCTTCCCTGTTTGTCTCTGATATTCTCTGGCTTGGTGATCTCATCTCTTCATAGCTGCAGCTGGACAAGCCACTAGCTGGGAATTGAGGGCTGTGGAGTTAAGCAGACCCAGGCTTCAAAAGCTGCTCCCTACATGACCTTCCCAAGGCAGTTTCCTCATCTGTAAATAGCCTCATTGGGTTGTCATGAGAGTTATATAAAACCAGGCATGTGAAGAGCCCAGCACAGTGGCAGTCACATTGCTGTTCCTTGACTATTTTAAGCTCTTCCTCCTCACCATCCTCAAGTCCACATGCTCCAGCCCTGAGCTCATCTTCATGCTCTGGGTTCCACACCTCCTGCGGTCATTGAATGGAAGGCTTTCTCCTTGTTAGACACTATGTTAGACCCTTGCTTTACATCATCTCAGTTGCTGGAATCGTTCCCAGTAGAGATGGAGAAAGAGGGGCACAGAGAGGCCCGAAGTCACACAGCTAGATTCAAACCCCAGTTTTCCTGACTTCAAGGAGCTCATAATTCTTGTGTCGAAATTTGGACACATCTTCCATGACCAGACCTGCTCCCCTCCATGGGAAGCATAAAGATAAAAAATTCCAAGTCCCCTTTGACTTTTCCTTTTTTTTTTTATCACCCCTAGCCCAACTCCCTTGCCCTCCCCACCTGCCCATATCTAGCCAGTCGTTGTTTTGTTCAGTATTCCTTCAGTGTTGTTCTCTTCTCCTTCCACCATTACCTGACTCAGTACTCAGCCCCTGTGTGGGGACTCCGATCTGCTTCCAGAAGGCACATTCAGGCCTGATTTTCTTTGTAGGGCGTAACACAGTAGTGAGCAGGACAGACCTGGAGCCCGACTGTTGGCTGTGAATACTGGCTCCATGCCTCAGCGGTGTGGCCACAGGCACGTGGCTATAACCACTCTGAGCTTTAGCTTCCTAATATCCACCTCAAAGTGTTGTCATGATGATGAACTGAGTGGATCTTTATAAAGAACTTGGAACTGCATCTGGAATGTAGTAAGCAGTATATAAAAATAAATAAATTGCAATTGGACCAATGGTTCTAAAATGATGATTCCATTTGGGGTTCTCTTAAGAAATTTCTTAACTCTGAAGAATTGAAGGCCAGAGTTATGCCAAATATTCATCCAGCCTGATCCCGCTGCTGCTCCAGAGAGACCTTCTTCTGCTGGTTCTCACCTGTGCTTTCCAGGTCTGAGCCTCGCATCCCTGCTTGTCAACCTGCTCTTCCCTTGCCTGTGGCTTTTAACCATCTTTCGGGTTCCCTTCAGAATTCCTTCCTACGGGCAGTCTCCTCAGCCCACAGTGGTGGCCCTGCCTGGGACTTAGGCTTTCTTGCATTTACTTCGTGATTAATTGTGACCTGCCACATGATATTTCTTATATTGCATTCTTGTGAATTTTTGTTTAACTTGTCACAATATTCAGGCTTTGTCTACACAACTTCATTGTAAGTTTCACGCAGTAGAGACCTTACCTTTTGCTTCTCTGAATTCCCCACTGTGTCTGGGATAATATCTTGCACATGATAGATGTTCTGTAAATTTGTTGATTGAATCATAAACCACTTTAAAACAAAAATAGCTAACATGAGGTTAAAAATAAAATTAAATGTTACTTAGTTCCTTTTCTTAGTAGAATTTTTGTTTAATTTTGAATGTTTGGAATCTTTGATTAGGAATATATTTATCCTATGTGGTACTTTGAAACAAAAGGTATTAGAGTAACGATACTTTATTGTTTTCTTGAAATGTTAAGTGAGGTGTAAATAGAATATTGTTTGACTAAAATATTTACATTTGGATATTTTAATGTTATGGGGGGGTGGTTTTGAAAGATGGCCAAAAATCAAGTGAGAAAAATATAAATTACCACCTAATTTAATTTTAAGATTAGATAGAAGCTCAAGAAACCTCAGCATCATTCAATTCTCTTTTCCTTTGGAAAGAACCAGCAATCTAAAACCTATCCAGAGCATCTACAGGCTTTTCTATCTCTTTCTTTCTTTGTTCTCACACAGCTCTAGTAACTATTTTAACTTACAATACCTTTTCACTAGTAGGATTTTTTCTACCATTTTAAGATACCCCAAATCCCTCTAATCAAAAGGCAGAGTGGGAGGAGAGGAGGAAAAAAGGGGGTAAGAAACTAATACAGTTATTCCCATGTCTATTACAACTCTCTAATATTGCAGGTAAGGACCAAGTCACCTTCATGGTACAAGCCATTTAGTTAAACTCCTTAATCTTTTCTTTGTGCTGAAAAATTCTAGATTCTTGAACTTTTTCAGGAATCTATGCTCTACAACTTTAATCATCTGTGTAACTCTCTTTTGAACCCTTTCTTGTTTCACAATAAATGTAATTAAGTGGAATTTCTGATATCTATTGCTTTTCCTAAAGGGCACTTGCTTCTCTGGAATCTACCCTCCCTCCCTTTCTTTTAATGTAAAGCTGAACTGCAGGAGAACTGAAGAAGTCCGCGGGTTCTGTTTACTATTCCTCATCAGCATGTGGGCTTATGGTGAGAACACAGCTTACAGCATGGGGATTCTAAATGCCATTTGGTCCCATCTCCTCCAGTGGGCATCTGTTGTTGTCACGCACTTGGCATCCTTTCTCCTTTCCTTAGGGAGTAGAAGTCCCATTTCCTCCGGGGAGTCCATTTCATTTGGCTTGAGTGGGGCAGACTCTGCCTGCGCCTGTCTCACAGGAGTGGGGATTGACTCAGGCCTGGCCGATCAGAGAGCTCCATTTCATGATTCAAGTGATTAATTCAGGGCTGGACACATGACCTGAGTGAGACCAGTCAGAGCCCTTCATGGGACATTTCTTTTGGAGCTGTTAGTCCACTAGTGGGGATTAACTGCAAAGTTTGTACATGTTGGATTGCTGGTGGCCATCCTGTTTTTCATGTGGAGAGATCCGCTAAGAAAGATGGAGAGAGAGAGAGAGAGAGAGAGACAGAGAGAGCTCTGATGAAATCCTATAGGTGACGCCTGAAGTCAATCTATCCCTGGAAATTTCTGAAATGTGAGCCAAGAAACCATCTTTTTTATTTTTTTATTTTTTATTTTTTTCCTTTTTGTCTTTTTTTACTGACCGGTAACGGGATCGCAACCCTCGGTGTTGCGCCCGCACCACGCTCAGCCAGTGAGCGGGAACCGGTCTCCACATGGGATCCGAACCCTCGGCGGGAGCGCCGCTGCGCTCCCAAGTGGTACACTCTCCAGTGCGCCACCGGGCCGGCCCGAAACCATCTTTTTTAAAAGAAGCTGGTTTGAGACATGTTTCTGTGACTTATAAACGGTATCCTGAGTAATACACTCCTCATTTCATAATGAGGACACTGAGCCCCAGAGCTGTGAAGTGTCTGCAGCCTCCTGATTAGAATTCTTGCCACCAGGATAGGATTGCCCCCCTTTCTTCCACTTCCAACCCACCACTCCCCCTTTCTCTGTGATGCCACAGTGGTCTTGCTACACCACGTGGATGGTTGTCTTATTGTGTTCTTTTTAACTCTGATGATTATCCAGTGGCTGGTGCTAAACCCAGCGGCAGCTTCCCAGCACAGCTCACAGAGCCTTTGTACTCGGGTCTATGTCCCCACACTCTGCTTCTCCTTGATAGTTATGCTCCAGCTATTCTAAAGTTTTCGTGGTTCCTCAAGCATGCCATGCCATTTTATGTGTCCTTCTTTTGCCACCTGGAATTCCCGCTATCTAGGATGCTCATGTCCTATGCAAACTTGGAGCTTTTCATTTGTCCTTCAATATTACCCCCCCCCCCCCCCCCACCAATCAACTTCATCACCATCCCTCTTCATAAAGGGGCTTAGAAATGAATTTGATAAATAAATATGGAAATGAAGAAAACAGTGTTTGGGGTGGAGACAACATTTAGCTTTAGCAGTTATAAAGTAAATATATTTGATAACTTTTTTAGAATAAGTTACGTCTCAGACTTCCCCGAGATGACTCGGCAGGTAGCCAGCACTATAACCTAAGTCTCCTGACTTCCAGCCCAGTGCTCTCCTTGTGCCCCATGATGGATTTGACCTGGGAAAGGTCCAGTGTGCCCTGAATTCTGCTCTGTTTACAAAAGCACACCCGTCGTACAGGATCTGTTCCACTCTTATTCCCCAGCCTGGCAGCTGGGATGGCAGCAACAGACTTCATTGTATAGAGTTTTCAATGAGCACAATTATGTGCTGTCTTTCAGGTTATGCTAATAGCATAAAATGCACAATGCTGATCATTTTTTTCTAAATCTGTTCATGTATAGTGATAGCTCCCAGCTGTAAGCATCTGGCTTGCTAACTGCATAGTAAATAATAGTAAACATGCCACAAGTCTTAATGAACTACTTGTATAAAATTGTTTCTGTATAATCAAGATATTATTGTTGTTATTAATAATATCAGCCACTGTGGACAGGTGCCTGGGCCCCACTCTGCCCCAATTAAATAAAAATAGCTAAGGGTGAAGCCAGGACTTGTGTTTTTAAAGGCTCCCGTAGGGATTCCAATGTGCTGCCACGGTTGAGGACGACTGGGCTTGTCAGTTCCTCCTTGAGGGGAGGTCTGGGCAGGATTTACAAAAGTTTTGAGCCATAGGCAAAAATAAGGTCATAAGGTATGCTTAGGGAACCACAAAAACATTAGACTTATTCTAAAAAAGTTACAAAATATATTTACTTTTTAATTGCTAAAGCTAAATGTTGTTTCCATTCATAAACACTGTTGTCTTCATTTTCATATTTTTTTCTCATTAAAATATCATCATAAACTGCTGCCTTATTGCTAGGGCCACGGGAGGGGGAGCGGTTCACCTGGTTAGTTCATCTCCTGAAGACTTCGTTCTGCCTGACCACACTTTGTGTTCTTGGGTCTCCTCATTCCTGCAGTGGGAAGAATCAAAAAATTCTGCATAAATGTCTCCCGGCTGCTGCTTCTCCCTCGTCCCCTTGTCTCTCTAGGGTCTCACTGGCCCACACATTCTTCTCTAAATGCACTCGCAACACATTCTGTTTCTACATCTCTCTCCTCCTAAATAATAGGTTTCCCCTTCTGGTTAAAGCAGCTCATAAAGTATTTAAAAATTTAAAAACAGTTAAAAAAAAAAAACCCATCCTTGTTCAGTTTTGCTTTGTACCTGGTGTACACAGCATCAGGCTCAGGGTATTCAGAGTCAGTATATGTCTTGGCAAGTGGCAGCAGGGCTATCCTGGTTTTGGGACCCATGTGTGGAAAAACCAAACTCCTCAGTGCTGCTCCTGTGCTTCTTAATGCTGTTCTATTGCTTTACCCACCGTGAGTCTTGATGACTACTTGTATAAAATCGAGACTGGTAGTAGAAGTCCCGTGTCCTATGGGGAGCCCATCCCATGTGGCTTGAGTGGCATTTCAGGAGGAGGTGTTGACTCAGACCTGGCCAATCAGGGAGCTCCATTTCCCAATTCCTAGTGATCTCTGTGACTTATAGGGAACCCTGGTTCAGAGTTCCCTGTGTCCGCCTTTCCATTTTCCTCTTATGATGGAGAAACTGATCCCATGTTCTGTTCCTGCACTTCCCACGCATGGATCTCTGCCCAAGCCACCGTAGTATCACAAAAGACAACAAATCCATGACTCCCTCCAGAATGGCTTGTGAGTGAAATGATCAGACACAGCTCATGTTCTTGTGTCTGTGAAGGATAAAACAGAAGTTCAGAGTGTTACTAAATTCATAGTAGCTTAGTTTTTTCAACACCAGATAGTGAAAGTACAGTTTCTATTATGTTAGGAGGTGAGGTAAAAAAAATTCCTGAAATTTCTTGGCTTTTGGAAAACAAGTCTTTATCTGGAAATGATGGGAACCGTTGCTGTGCACCGAGACACTGGTGCAATAGAGCTCCTCTTCCTCTCGCTTCCCCTGCTGTGCACGTCCACTCATTCACACTCAACAATCCTCAGAATGGTGAGTTTAGAACAGGGCTTCTGAATTTGAGGGACATAACACACTCCCCTCAAACACAAGGGCTCTTCACTGTAGTGATCCTCAACTAGGCCTCCACGTGCTCCTAGGGAAAGTGTTTGCAATCTGCGGGTGGCATAGGGTATTGGTGTAAGCATAAATGACTGGAAAAGAACCACAAGAGTGATTCTCATATCCCTACCCCAGTTCAGAAGGTTGGGGAATGTGATTTGGGAGTTGAAGAGTAATTGCTACTTACAGGTAGGACCAAAGATAGTTAAACAGCTTGGGTACTGTTTAGTTCCTGCTCCTCTTTTTGCCTAGCCCATTCCTTCTTTATTTGCCAAAATTTTACTGAGTGCCTCTCATGTGCCAGACACTGTACTAGGCAATGAGGTTATAAAGGGAGCAAGACAGACGAGGTGAATATCAAGCAAAAAAGGTCTTGCAGTGTAGAGGATATTGTGAATGGAGAGGCCTGAGAAAGCCCTTTTGAACTAGGGAGTTCCTTAGCTGCTGGCTATGGTGACCAGGTCAACAATGTGTGTTTTCCAGTAACCACTATAATCTCCTCCAAAAGGCTATGTTTTATAGATTTTCTTTCAATCCTGCCACCTCTTTTTATCATTGCAAAAGTAATTCTCTTGAAAAGGGAATTTTAACTTCCAATGGTTAAAAAAAGTTCTTGGGGTTATTTCCATCTCAAATAGAATTTGCTCTCGCAATACAAAATAGTTTTAAAAAATAATTTAAAAAATTTAAAATTATGTTAAATTATAAAGTACTTCAAACTTATAGAAAAGCATGTAAAGTTTAAGATGAAAGGAGATCCTTTAAAGTTTAAATTAAAAATGAAAGTCTCATCAATTCTACTTCTAGGTATTTATCCAAGAGAAAGAAAAATATATGTCCACAAAAAAGCTTTGTACAAGATTGTTCACAGCAGCTTTATTCATAACAGCCCCAAACTGGAAACAACTCAGATACCCATCAACAGGAGAATGAATGAACTGTGATAGATTTATAAAAGGAATACGAATCAGCAAAACAAACAAACGAGTAAACAAACAAAAAACAACAGCAAAAGAACTACTGTGAATGGCACAACATAGGTCAATATCAAAATGTGACGCTGAATGAAAGAAGCCCACACACAAAAAGTACACAGTTTATGATCCCACTTATGTAAAATTTTGGAACTGACAAAATTAACCTACGGTGATAGAATGGTCAGTAGTTGCTTCTGAAGGAGGTAGGGATGGACCGGGAGTGGGCACCAGAGAACTTTCTGTGGTGGTAGAAGTGTTTTTCCTCTTGGTATGCATTTGACAAAATTAGATTGAATGGTACACATAAGATCTGAGCTTACTCTAAGTAAATTATACTTTGACTAAAAAATAACAAAATTAAATAGGAAATTTTATAAAAATAATGTGTTTCTGTCTCTTGCCTCATTAGCTTGAGAGTTCCTTGAGGGGAAGCAACAGAATCTCACTCAAGTTTTATTTTCTTTTTATTTCAATGTCTACTACAGAATAAAGACAAAATAAATGTGTGTTGAATGAATAAAGAGTAATTATATTTTATACTCATACGGTGCTTTCATATTCAAAATTTATTCCTTTAGTAACCCTGTGAGTTTACAGATGAGGCCCAGAGAGGTAATTGAACCACCTGAGGTCACAGAACAGGCAAGTGGTATAGGCAGGACTTGGACATGGGTCTCCCAATATCACCGTCGTCTAACTCCAAATCTCATGCTATTTCCATGACACTTTCTAATTTATGACAACTGAATAATTATCTGTAATTTTTCTTCAATTGTCAACTCAACATATGTTATGCATCAATAACTTCTACATTTAAAAAAGTTTAATAAAAATTATTTAGAGGTAGAAACTTGACATCATTTAATTGTGCATTAATATGAATTCCACCATAATGTTATCATTTTCTTTAGACTTCAGACATGATTTGGTGGCTCCTGGCTATAAGTACCTCACCTGAGAGGTAATTGAAAATCAATGATAAAGAGAAATTTTTTTCCATGGTCTTGAATCAGGTTGCCATGTAAGCTACCAGGTAGAGCAGGTTTTCAAGCAGCCCTGCTGAAATTTAAAGGTGTTGGCTGACAAAGAAAGGCCTCTAGTCTTCTATCCATCTTTAACTTTCTGAGCCAGAGAAAACCTCTCTTTGCTGAATTTAATAGTAATTAACTAATTAATCTCATGTGAATATAATAATAATCAGCATGTAGTTGGCTTCGATGCTACTGTACCCTTTTAGGGTGTAGGCCACAGGAACTGACTCATATTTATTCAACACCTACTGTGGGTTAGGAGCCAGACGCTTTATGTTTGTCCTCTCTTTAATCCTTTCAACAACTAAATGAAGTAGGCACTGTGGCCCTATTTTACAGATTAAAAAAGGCTCAGTGGGTTTGAGTATATTGGCTTAAGTTGCATAGCTAGTAAGTGGCCAAAGCCAGGATTCAAACACTGGTCTTCCTCTCTTAAAATATGTTCCATCTACCACTTCCGTGCTGCATTTCCAGGATACTGCACAATGCTAACTGCCAACCACAGCTTTAGGAGGTGTGGTAAACAGAATAATGCCCCCTCCCCCCAAAGATGTCCACATCCCAATCCCTGGAGTCTGTGAATGTGTTACCTTATATGGCAAAAGAGACTTTGAAAGTGTGATTAAATCAAGGATTTTGATATGGGAAGATTACCCTGGATTATCTGGGTAAACTCAATATAATCATAAATGTCCTTATAAGTGAGAGAGGGAGGAAGGATCCTCAGGGGTCAGGGTCAGAGAGAAATTTGGAGCTGCTTTGCTGCTGGTTTTGAAGACAGAGAAGGGGCCGCAAGTCGAGGAACGCAGGCAGGTCTTAGAAACTGGAAGAGGCAAGGAATCATTCTCCACTAGAGCCTCCAAAAGGAACGCAGCCCTGCTAACACCTTGAATTTAGCCCAGGAAGACCCATTTCAGACATCTGACCTCCAGAACTGTGACGTAATAATTTGTGTTGTTTTATACTACAAAATCTGCGCTAATTTATAGCAGCAATAGGAAGCTTATACAGAAGGGATAACAGTTAAGCAATACATAAATGATCTTCTTTTGCACTTTAAAAAAGCAAATTTAATTTTCTCTTTTAATAGCCTGTGTCTTGATTAGAAATCTTTATGGTGAATAAGAAATTAAAATATACCTGTATTATATTTTCTATAGAAATAGCAATAACAAGGTAGGTTGCATTAAAATTCATAGAGTACCCAAATAATTTGGCAATTTGTTACTTTCTCCACTATTGTAGACATTATGTGACTTGCCATCTTAATTGGCCATATTTATTACATCTACTCATTTACTTAGCGATGATCAGGTGCCTACTATGCAGCAATAATCATACAGGTATACGTGCAGGGATGCGCATAAGTAGATAGATAAATAGACATACACAGAAATTCAGCCATGCTCCAAGTTCTGACAGATTTTCATTTTCAGCATTAGTTCACTTACCATCTTTGAATTAAGTGGGTGTATAAATGTTTATCAGGTATCTGATTACAAGAGAATATAAATAATTCAGTGCAGAAAATTATCCTTTTAGATTTGATAGAAGTGATGAGTAATATAAATGCAATATAATATAAATGAGGAATTTCAATCTTACACTAAGTTGCTTTGATGATTAATCTTTTTTTTTTTAAAAAAAAGGATTAGAACTCCTGCTGGAGAAAGGACACCCTGACATCTATTAGATCTTATAAAGGTTTGATTTATTTCTTTCTATCAGAGTTAATTTTGAAAGTTAGGAAAAAATCTTGATGCTAAGAGATATGGAAAATCATTTAGTGCAATATAATGACCCAGTTGCAATTCAAAGTCTCAAATTGCAAAGCTGGTCATTTATCATTGGACTTGCTTAGCTGGGGGACCTAAGAGTTGGTCCTGCAGGGGGCGTGAGGGACTGTTTAGGGCCTAGATTAATGCATTTATATTTAACTTGGCCTAAGAGTGCTATTCTAAGAGTTCAGTAATCTAGATCATCTCTCTCAGCCTCTTTTTTCTTATTAAATGAGAAGGACATGTTCTCTGAATTCTCTTCAATTGCTAAAATGTACTTTGTTCTTAAATGAGTGAATCATTATTCCGTGGCAACTTTTCTTCCCTCATAGTGGTCTTAATATTATCAATTAACAACATACTCACTCAATCTAGTTAATGTATGTTGACGGAGCACCTGCCATATTTTAAGGACTTTATCACATTTGGTTGAAGAATATGAATAAACATACAATACGGAGGACCCATCAGTGCTTTTGTGTGCATTATGAAAATCTGTACAACTTGGTGAGAAAGTGTGCCCTTGTGACCATGAGAAAAAGTTGTCCTTTTCTCTGGGAAGATGAAGCCCTATACCAGGGCATTTGTGTTGGTGAGCAGAGTCTGGGCTAGATTTCAGCTTCTGTTTGTCTCCTTGGCTGGGTGACTTTGAGGAGTGCAACTGTACACAGCAGCCCTGTCCCCACATTGTGGTCTAGTTGGCAAATAGCATATCTACCCTGTATTCAGTTCATGCAAGCTACTTCTAGTGGCGCATTGTTGATTCCTCTAATGGCATCAGAGAAGCTAGATATTTTCATTCTTAACAACTCTTGTGAGGAAACCACCATATGGCTGTTTGCAAACTGTTTTGTTTTGTTGAGCTTGTTTTTAAATATTCAAAGCTTATGAATTTCACAGATCTTGCATACAAAAAGGAGGTTGCTAAATCTCATCTATTCATTTACCAAACACTTTTTGAGAACTATTCCCAGGCACTAGGAGATCAGAAGTTGATGATAAACAGACAGCCACCATCTCTGCCTGCATGAAGAAGTATTCTGGGGGGAAAATAGTAAAACAGGGACACTGCAGATTCTGATGAAGAAGTCTTGTTCTCTGTTAATATCGGGGCTTACTAAGCATGAGGAGTTGGGGCAGTGAGGTAGATGGTTACCAAGGAAACCTCCTGGTTGAAAGATAAGAGGTGTGGGCAGATCATCAGCTCAGCCTTTCTATCCTGGCTTGGAAAGGAAAAGAAGCCAAAGGCTTTCCTGTGAAGAGACTGAATAGGTAGTTAGAGAGTGCCAGAGGTAGTTAGGAGAATTAAGAAGGCTAATTGATTGCTCTTCCTGAGACTGCATAGCATCTCTGAAGCTGCAGTGGAGGTAGGTGCCAACACTTCCCTGGGAGCTGTGTGTGCACGGAACCTGGAGTGTTTGAGAAAAAGTAAGGCCACGGTTGTCTTTTACCTAGAAGCAGCAGTGACTGAAAATGACTCCTTCAGTCTGAGAAGTATTCTTAATACATCCAAAGATTTTAATTTATTTTGATCATTCTCTATGCTGTGTCTTTTCCCAAAGAGTTACTCATAAACCTTAAAAATATTCAAATCATTTTTTCTAGCAATTCTACATCCAGGACTTTAGCCTAAAATCATTAAATATGTATATATGAATGTTAAGATGCTGACTGTAGTAATTCTTAAATACAGAAACACGGCAAACAAGAAAGTGTTCATGGGAGATGGGTTGACTAAGTTTTGGTGTACCCACATAATGGAAAGACAGACAGTAGCAATCGCATGTAGACTAGCGGCTCTCTCCCATCTGTACAGCACTAAGCCGCCAAGCAGTCTTAATTTGAGGGTGGAAGAGGAATGTAGCTTGGGAAGAAAGATGTAATCTGAAAAAAGCCTCCCTGGGTGATTCTGACAGCATGAGAGTGAGCATACCCCCTTTTAAGATTCACTATTGTACAAATGATGTGGAAACCTACTAATGTAATTTAAAAAAATCAAATATCGAATAGTAGGTAGTCAGCATTGGTAAAAAATACACTCCTCCCCTCACTCCCCATGCATTAAAAAAAAAAGGCTGAAGTAAAGATACCAAAATATTGAGAGTGATTAGTTTTGGAAGCAGGATTATGGGTGATTTTATCTGATTTGTATCCTTTCTGAATTTTTTTCTGAATCAGAAAAAAGGAAACAACACACTGTTGAATTTAAAAGGAATTAAAAGTTAAAATAGAAGTCAATCTTTTCTGAAGAGTGTTCATTTTGACAGGAAAAAAACCAATAAAAAATAAATCCCTGAATTGCTTATTCTATCTGTGCAGTCTTTCAGTTATACACAGCTGAGGAAAGCCCAGGCTTTTGGCTTATGGTAGAGCCAAACCCAAACATGACTGTGCCCTCACGGCAGCTACCCAAATTTTAGGACCAGTGCCTAAGAAAGTCATCTGAAATGGACAACAAACACCTTGTTCTCTTCTAAATCAACTTTATGCTCTGACTGAATTTTTGGAGAGTTAAACAGTTGTCCAAACATAGCCAGGGCCTTCTGGAATATTCTCTGGTGACAGATGTACTAATGATACTGGCTGGTGTAAATATTACTATCTGTGTGGAGAGCTGGTTTTTCCTTTACTTCTTTTTCTCTCAGCATTCAGAAGACAATTTTCTAGGGGAGTGGACTTTTCCGTGGTGGGGTAGTGAGTTGCAGTAGGAGATTACTGGACCAAGAGAACGAATGCTTGGGTTCTAGACCTGGTCCTACCATTCGATCTTTTTCCTGTCGGCAAAATGAAGATGGAAGTACCAGCCCTTCTTGCATTCCAGGATTTCTTTAAGAATTGGAAGAGATAACATTTGCAAAAAGTGTTATGAAAGCTATAAAATGTTACACCTGCATAGAGTGTTATTATTTTTTAATGATAAGACAGCCTGGACTTTTAATAATCTCAGAGTTATGGAGCCTCCTGACTGGAAAGTACTGCTGCGGCCAGTCCTTGTGAAGAGCAGCAGCCTCTTTTGCCTCGTGGAGTCACTTCCTCCTCAGTCAAAATCTGTGGATGGCAGGACCAGGGTTTGTGCCCAGCCATCACTTGGCATCAAATTGCACGACTCTCTCCCTGTTCCCTGAACTCTGGCCATACTGTGAATCTTTCAGTTCCAGGAACGTTTGCTTGCCCTGTGCTGTCTCCTCTCTGGGCCTTGACTTGGTGCTTTCTCTCTGCCAGGAGCACTCCCTCCCTCAGCTCACCTCCTCACCTGATCCCCTGGAGCAGTGCTTCTCAAACTGTGGCCCCTGCTTGTTAGAACTTGTTAGAAATGCACATTCTGGGGCTCTTCCCCACAGCTAATGTCAGAAGCTCTGCAATCCCACTGCTGGGTCTATACCCAAAGGAATGGAAATCATCATGTCAGAGGGACACCTGCACTCCCATGTTTATCGCAGCTCTATTTACGATAGCCAAGAGTTGGAACCTACCTAAATGTCCGTCCATGGACAACTGGATAAAGAAAATGTGATATATATACACAATAGGATACTACTCTGCCGTAAAAAAAGGATGAAATTGTGCCATTCACAGAAACATGGATGAACTTAGAGAAAAATAGATAAAGTGAAATAAGCCAGGCACAGAAAGAGAAATATCACGTCCTCACTCATAAGTGGGAATAAAAAAAAAAGTAAGAAAGAAAGATACAACAATCACAATAATTTGTTGAACTTTCAAAAGGAAAGAACAGAATTGAGGCCACCAGAGGGGGAAAAGGGGAAGAGGAGGGGGATTAATGATAAATTGGTAAAGGGCCACAAAAAATGATTACATTGTGTAATGTTGAACATATTATTCTCATGTGAGCATCACATATTGCACACAGGTATCGATTTTCAATACTGGATCCCACAGATATGTGTAATCAATTGTGTTTCAATAAAAAATAAAAATAAAATAAAATAAAAAGGCCACCAATGAGAATGATCACATCTCATGGCAAAAGAGCAAAGTTTTAGGCTTTCTAAAATCAGTTGGCAGTGAGCCATTCGCAAATAGTATTTACATGCCTGACACGTCTGAAGTAGGTCCTTGTTTCTTTTATTCTCAATTGAGATGTTTAAAGCACATCCTAAAGTTGTGTGTGTTGTTACGTGAACATTAAAACTTGCACTAAGTAATCCAAGCAATTATGTGATCATTAACATAATGGAAATCCAATATATGTATTTTTTTTAGGGCAGACATTATGTTTCTGCTTATACGAGTATTAAACACTAGTAACTGCATTAGAACAAAACAAAACTAAACAAAATCCCAGCATGCCTGAAGCACAGAGGCTAAGTTACATATTCACCAGTTCACTGACCAGACAGCAGCCTTTCAGTGTTATTTCAAACTGAATTATCTTTCAACCTCATGTTTCCTTTTCTCCCCAGCTTTATTGAGGTATAATTGACAAGTAAAAATTGTGTATATTTATGGTGTAAATATATATATATCTTTTACCAATGATTAAAAAAACAAAAGAAACTCTGGTGTGGGCCCAGCAGTCTGTGGTTTACAAACTTTCCGGGGGATTCTGACCTACACTAAAGTCTGACAACCACTGCCTTACAGCAATGATTCCCTAAACTTGCTGCATCATCTGGGAAGATTTAAAAACTGCTGCTCAGAGCTACACTCCAGACCAATTAAATCAGAATCTCTAGGGGTGGGACCCAGGGATCAGTATTTTTAAATCTCCCCAGATGGTTCCAAAGTACAAGCAAGTTGGAGGACCGCCACAGAGGCTGGATTGCCTCTGTTTGTCATGGGCTCCATAGCACCTTGAACTTCAATTCTGTCACACTCATGCTATAAGCCCCATAGGAACAAAGAATCTGCTTTATGTCACTGGAATCTGCCACACAGTAGGCACCACTGAATGTTGACAGAATGAATCACACTGTGCTTTGATTAGAGAGTGTGTTAAAATGATTAATTTAAAAATACTAATACCGAAAGGATTTCAACATGGCGTTATCTAAAATAGACTGGAGAAATAGAATGGCAATATCTCAGTAGTTTCACAGTATTCAGGGTAAAGGAAGACAGCCCTTCATGTACAGAAAAGCATTAAAATGTAGAAACAACCCCCAGAGAACATGACTCACCTCGAAACCACAGTCCTCAGTCTCTGCCTCTCACCTTTCAGCCATTCTTTCTCTGTGTGAACTCTGTGTGTTTAGGTCTCATAAAACAGGTGAACTCCAGATCCACACCTTTTTCAAACCTCAAATTGGACACATTGTTTGCCCTGTTTTTCAGTGGCTATTCCATTCAGGACAGATTTAAGAGGTCCTCTTTTTACTGTTGAGATTTATTTTTTTAAAAAGCACCAGCTGATGACTTTAGTTAAGTTCTCATTTGACTTAGAATGTCATTTGGAATTGAGGGATAAAACCCATGAAATGAAAATGTGGATATTAAAATAGAGCAGAAAATGGATTATTTGGTCCTGCCAAAAATGCATGTGTTTAGAGTAAAACTTAATAGGATGTTCTTTGGAAAAATTATCCAGGGAAGAAACCCAAAAGTTAGTTCTTTTTTTTTCCTTCCTTGGCAATTCTTCAGCCATCAAGTGCAGTGCCATGAATAGATGAAGAAGACTGAAAGGTTAACCTGTAGTAATTCATTAAAAAATGTTATTTAAATACTTTGGTGGTTTTGAAATGTTTTTGCTATAGTAAATAAATTAAAAACTACAGTCTTTTCTTTCTGATGTACTTCCTTTTGAAGGTGTTTGTATTTGAGGGGTGTGGGCATGTGTGCTGATGCATATGTGTGGGCACAAATGCTTATAAATGAATATGATGAAATTCTTGCTATTTCTCGCTCTTTGGAAAAATTAACGTTATGCATAAATTTCTTAGGCATATTAAATGCCTCTGTTATGTAAAGTAATCTCAGCTATTCATTCAATTATTCATCAGTCTGTCGGTCATTTCTTTCAACATTATACCACCACATGCCAGGTCCTGTGTTAGGCATGGGGTATACAAGGTGGACCTGATAGGCATGCTCCCTGACCTCATGTTGCTGACCATGCCGTGGTTTTCAGCACTTGCAAGAATCATCCATGACATTCTTTTGCTTCTGGATTCTTAGACCATTTCTGACTTGTATGTGTGCATATCTTATTCTTGATACCAATTACCATTTTTCTGCCACTCTTAGATGAACTTTCTAAACAAGCTACCTTCCAACCTTATCAGTACATCCTAGAACAAGTGGAAATTCCAGAATAAGTTGGTGATTCTACAGTAACACAAATTAAGTGTCCATTTCCCCAAATGTCTCATTGGAGAGGACAAATAATACACTGTGTAATTCATGGGTTTAAAACCTTTATGGTGCTTTAGTAATTAGCTCCATTAAAGATAGCAGCTCAAGCAAATTTAAAATTAATAGATTCTATCTAGTTTGCCTATTGTTGTTTTTGAAGCCTGTTACAGAAGAGAAATTATGCAAATGGCTGTCAGGCTGTTTCTGTCGCACTCACACTGGGAATTCATTATAAGTCATTTCTTGGGTGGAAACTGCTTATCTGGAGCAGATCAGACTCTCAGCCATTTGCAGGAGCACACCCCTTCCTTCAGATGGCCCATTTTGAGCTAATAAATGCTGTCAGGGTTGAGGTGGGGGGTAGGGAGGCAGGGAAGGAAGGCAGGATAAATTACTGGCACCCCATCCTCTGAAAGGGCCTGGGGCAAGTCCCTGGTAAAGAGGTTTGGAATGTCCTCCTTTGCTGGGGCAGCTGGTATTTTTTCCCTTGAGCCTGAGCAGACTGTCAATGACCTTCCAGACCTACAGCCTTTAACTCCTGCTGGCCTTCCTCTTCAGCTCTCTGCTGCAAAAAACTGCTGGGTCACTCATTCTCAAAGAGAATGTCTAATTGTCACTCCGCTGTTTAAGAACCTGGTGGGGCTCCCTGTGATCTCTGAGATAAAAAATTCACCCTCCAGCCTGCCTGCAAGCTCTGCTCAACTGATTCCTGTATACTGATTCAATGTCATCTCTTGATTGTTTCTATGATTTTTCTGCTGGAGCCAGGCTGGTATTTTTAGTATTCTGTTCATTTATTCTTTAATTTGTTCATTCAGCAAATAGATGGGATGACTGGTAAATTCAGTCCAGCCATAAGGTTCTACGACTCTATGAGTTATAATGTGAGCATCTATTATGTGCAAATACCGTAGGGGATACAGGGACACAGAGCACATAATTCCCATTTTTAAGATTCTTATGACAGTAAATGGAAACACGAAAGGCTGTTACTGATCAGTGGCAGTTAGATCTTTGTTCTCTAAAGCACATTCTTATTTTCTGTATCCTCCGCAGGCTGGTTCTTGGCTCTGAATTTCCCTCCTGCCTTGTCTACACAAATCCTTTTCACTTCTTCCTTCAAAACCAAACCTAAATTTCCCTGTTCCAGGAAGGATTCTCACTTGAGTCTTGATCCTGGGTTGAACTGACCCTTCCTCAGAATTATGGATCCAGCTAATCCAGAGTTATTTGGCTTTTGCTGCCGGCTGCTTTGCGTAGTCTTTGCACAGCTATTTCACTAGGGCCTGCCTCTTATGCAGACTGATCAGAAAAGAAGCTCCCTGCAGACAAGCAGGCCCTACCTTCCTGTCCTCACTCCCCCTCTCTCCCCTTAACCCGGTGCTCTGCACATCACTCAGGGCATGCTGCTGAGTGCTGTTGAAGAGCCACTTTTCTTTCCTCAGGAATTCAGATCAGACACTCACAGCATTTCTCCCAGGTGCATCTGTAGCTCTGAAAAGTGAACCTGACTACACGCTCTGACTAAGCTGTTGGCTCACAGAAGATGATTAGTTTTGATCGTGCAGAGTCTGGAATGAAGGGGCATTGCAACCTGAACGTGGGGGAGTCAGAACTATTAAATGACATGCACACAAGGCCTAGGAGAATGGTTTTGATTCTGCTGCGTGTGCTGGTAGGAGACACTAAATAGATCAGGTTCACTACCAATTAGCATCATGCTAATCTTGGTTAATAGTGAAGCAAAGTCACGAAGGATTTGGTGGATTTATCAGCTCCTCCCACAATAGTCATCTGAGGCTAACACCACTAGGAACCTGGGTCTAAAGAAAATCCTTTGGTGATGATGTGTCATACATTCCGATCCACGCACTCCTCAAAGACACCATTTTCTGGGCCGAAACTGTTCTGCTGTTTTGTGGAGGAATGAGAATCTAATCTCACATAAGCCGGATTTAGAAAATAGGTCATTGATGTGAGTTGCAGTTATTTTCCTTCCAGCTTTCTTCTGTGCTTGCTTTAGATTGCTTTTCTGCAAAGGGTGGACACAGCTGCCCTGGTTGGTGGGCAGTTGAGGGGAGGGACAGCTTCTCTGGCCTTGGGTCCCTGTCAGGCATCACCTGGGTTCCTGGGTCCTCACAGCTAGCAAAGGCCTTCTGTCTGTGCTATTAAATTCCCATTGAAGGAGCAGGAGAAATACTTTCCCTGAGTATTGATATTTAAACACACACACACACACACACACACACACACACACACACACACACACACACAGCATAGTTCATAGCTACTTGATTTGCCACCCACAGTTTATAATAGAACAAACTTGTGGGATTATAAACCACTTTATTTCTGCACACAATTTCTCAGCTTGAGGCCAAATTGAAGGGCATTAGTCACAATTTGTAGTTATTTTTAATGTTTTTTCACTCAGAGGGGTTTAAAGTAGCTAAAGCTAAGATATATTTTGCCATGTTTTGATGAGGAAGTGAAAAATCTAATCATTTAGCTAATCATTTGCAGAGCTGTGGGCATGTATTGTTCTTTAGTGACTGCAATGTCATAACTGATTTTTGTGACCCTTAGTGACCTTTTGTGAATTTGGTAACATGACAATTTGAACGATATTAGATAAATTCCATTATGCCATGATTCTTTTTTCTGTCTGTCAATAGTTGTGTGTTTAAGGTTTAAAATTCACAGAATGTTATAGAAGGAAACATCAAGAGATCACTGGAATCACCTGCAGAGCTCAATTCCTGAGTCTCTCTCTTGGAGATTGAGTGTCAGCAGCTCTGGGTTTGAACAAACAAGTGGAGGATGGCGTGGAGGGGAGGCGGGGAGGTTGGGTGTGCATGCCTGAGCAAACTGAGAAACATTGATTAGTTCAGCCATCTCACTTTCCAGACAGGGCAACCAAGGCACAAGGGGGTGAAGAGACTTCAGAGGTTTGCCAGGGTTGCAGAAACACAAGCCTGCCAGTCAGGCCCAGATCTCCCCGCTTCTAGCTCGGTGCATTTTCCACCCCCCTAGAGATGAAATTCCTTGGTTTCCCTGCCCTAAAATCAGCAGCAACAGAGACCCGGTTCCTTTAGCAGCCTCCGTGTGAGCCCTCTTCATGCCTTCACGGCCTCCCCGTGAGAGGGGTCAGCTTGGTGGACTGCAGAGACCAGGCGAGGCCATGTGGAAGAGGAGCTCAGAGAGGCCTTGTGTGCCCTGGTGGGAGGAGGCCCACCATAGTCTCAACGCAATGGCATCTTATAGAAAAAGATCCCTCTCGTACTGTGGGGAGAATAGACTGTTAGGGGCAGAGGGCAAGAGCAGAAGCTGGAGGCAGAAAGGGAGGCCATGGCTGTGGTCCAGGTGGGTGATGTGGGTCCAGGTGATGAGTTGGCAGGGCCTGCATGTCACTGCCTGTCACTGCATGTCACTGCAGGAGGTGCCTGGCTGAGGTGGTGAGTGGTCCTGCGGCCAGGCCCCGGCTCTGCAGCCCAGCCGTGCTCCCTGCCCAGCGCTGCATCAGGAATGCATTTCTAGAGTAGAGCTGGCACAACTTAGTGTCCACGAGACGTGTTAATTAATAAGTTACATATTGTGGAGCAATTTGGAGCTAGTTAGAATTAAAACAGGACCGGCCCCGTGGCTCACTTGGGAGAGTGTGGCGCTGGTAGCGCTGAGGCCGCAGGTTCGGATCCTATATAGAGATGGCCGGTGCGCTCACTGGCTGAGCGTGGTGCAGACCACACCATGCCAGGGGTTGCGATCCCCTCAAAGGTCAAAAAAAAAAAAAACAATTAAGACATTTTGTAAATTTAAAAGATTTTCTTCCCATCCTAATGTACCCTTCTGTAATCAAATCATACCATTTTCTATTTTGATCTATGATTAGCTTGGTGAGTTTTCACTCTGGAGCATAAGATTGCACCACAGAATAGATTTCTCTAAGGAAAAACAAGGATTTTACAGAATATATTCTACTTACTAATGCTTTTTCAGTTACTCGTTGTTTTTGTAAAGTTTAGTCACTTCCACAAATGAAATCTATTTTTAGTTAGCTAAGTGACACTTCATCTACAGAAGTTATTTTGCAAAACTTAGAGGCCAAAGTGGCATATGGCTTTATCCCCAACCCATGAAAACTAGGACTTTTATCTGACCTTTCTGTAAGTCTTTAAAAAACATGTTCAGCCCATACCCACTTCTCTTCCCTGGCCAGCTCTGTGTGCCCAGGAGGCCCCGCAGCCAGAGCCGCCCTCCAGGCTGAGTGATGGCAGGGGGCCTAGCTGCCCCTCCAGGTGCAGTTCTGTGGTCAGGGTTGACTGCACTGTCCAAGTGACATTTAGGAACCCTTGCTTCTAGTGCACAGATGGCATGGTTCAAGTCCTGGCTGTTTCCTCTACACCCTTGCCTGGAGCCTCCTTGGCCTGGACTGCCCTCCCCACCATGCCTCTATGAAGACAAAAATTCCAGACCTTTCCTTAACCCTCCTCCTCCTCACCTGCTCAGGGGCATTTGGCCCCAGCATTAGCTGCACTTCTTCTTGAAACTCAGCCTGCCCCATCTGCTCTCTCTTTTCTCCCGACCTCCCTGGTGGCCTCTCCTCTGGCTCCTCTTCCACACCCCTTCGGTCCACTCACCATGCAGCCACCAGAGTAACCTGTCAAGAAACGAGTCAGATCACATCCCTCCTGCTCAAATCTCACACCGGTTTTCAATCTCAGTCTAAAGGCCAGGTCCTTATCTTACAAGGCCTGAAAAGGACCTACGTGATCTGTCTGCCCTGTGCCATCCCATGTCTCTCTGAGCACAACTCCTGCCACTCTCCCTTGCCCATTCATCTGCAGCCATGCTGGCTTCCTGCTGTTCCCTGTGTACACCAGGCGAGCTCCTGCCTCATGGCCTTTTCACTTTCTGATTCCTCTACCTGGAATGGTTTTTGGCAGATTTTTACTCCCTCGTCTTCCTGTCATTCCTCAGCTGTATCCTGCTCAGTGAGGCCTTCTCTGATCATGCTATTTAAAATTGCAGCTCCCCTGCCTACTGCCTCACTCAAAGGACATTCTATCCCCCTCCTCTAGTTTATTTTTTCATTGTACTCGATCTCTATCTATCATCTATGTACTACACTTATTCTGTTGATTGTGTCTCTCTCCATACTAATACATAAACTCCATGAAGGCAGGGTTTCGATGTGTTTTAACCATTGCTGTACCCTCAGTACCTAGAACAGTGCCAGACCCTTAATAGATGCTCATTAAATATTTGTTGAATCAGTGAAGCAGAATGGGGCAAAGAAAAAGATTTTAATCCTGGCTCCCAGCTTACCTTACTTAAACTTTCAGTGCCTCAGTCTTCTTATCTACAAAATGGAGTTAGTAATAATTACTGCCTCATGGGGGTATGGCACCTAGTGTAGTGTCCAACATTTAGTATTTACTCAGTAAGTGTTCCCTATAATAGATGAGGTTTTGCTGATTACTAAAAGGGTATCTAATGGTCATATCCCTCTCTTTTCTAGCTAGTGGATTTTTTCAAGATCCAATAATAATAATATGTTTTGTATTTATATTGGCTGGGACTACCATACAACAACCTTAGGACATGAGTGCTTTCATTATTCCTGTTCTATAAATGAGAAAACAGGCACAGGAGGTGAAACAATTCTCCCCTTGCTGACATAGCTAGTAAGTGTCTAAGCTGGAATTTGAACCCAGGGCTAGAGACAATGCTCTTTAACTTATTTTTTGCTGCTTCTCAGTGTGCATGACTGAAGCTGCTGGAAAAGAGAAGAAAAGGAGTGGCTGTGAGTTCCTTTCTTTCCTATATAGCAGCATGAAGAGATAAGGATAAGATGGTGTTGGGTGTTCATCTCACCTCCTCAGTGGAACTAATCCTTTTGTTCTAGCCAGGACTTGTAAGGGTTCACAGATTCCTGTCCCACTGCCCAAGGCTCCCTCTGCAGCACCTTCAGTCAGTCCTCACCTGGAGCCAGGGGGCTGGCTGTCTTTGGTTGTCACAATGGAAGGAGGGTTGAACTGGGGCCAAGGATGTTCACAATCCTGAAATATGTGGGACAGTCTTGCGCAGCAAAGGACTTTCTTGCTGAAAATACCACAAATGATCCCAATATTTTTCCCCTCTGGAGTGTCTCTTCCACAGTTCCCAAAAATCCAAGGCATACACTTTCTTCAAAGGTCAACTTAAGTCATCACTTTGAGACTCCAAGATTCGGCCCTCCCTGTTTAACTACACTCAAGCTGTCCTTTTATGGCACAACTGTTCGTTGAGTGACAACTCATGCAAGTGCAGCTGGGGACTCATATGTGAATTAGACAGTCCCTGCCTTGAATGTGCTTGCAAGCCCTCTTGGGGAGTTGAGATTTGAACTCAGAGTGACATTGTAGCACAGGCAGGTTATCATACATGAACACTGTAGAGTTTTCTAGGAAGAGGAGATGCCTGTTTGTGGAGGGAATGGGGAAGACGATCTGGCTCTGGAAGAGTCTGTAGGATTCTTGATTAATGGATATGGTGGAATGAGCACTCTGGGTGGTAGAAATCACATGGACAAAATTACAGGTGTGTGGACATCCAAGGATGATTTAGGAAATGGTAAGGAGTTTGGTTGAAATGCATCATAAGCTTGATACAGGGAAATGAAAGGAGTTTTAAGACAGGAACGGAAGTTTGCATTTAGGTTGCTGAGGTCTTAAATATCTGACTGAAGAATTTGGACTTTAATTAATTCAGCAATAGGGAGCCATCACAGGTTATTTGTTTAAGCAAAGCTGTGGCACGAACGAATTGATGGTTTTTAATGTTGTATCTGGTTGTGAGATCCAATAGGAGTTGCAGTAAAAGTACAATTTTTTTTAAACAATTTTTTTGGTAACAATCCCTTGTGAGTGTATAGGAGTGGCAGAGGTGTGAATGGAAAGGGAGGACTAGAAATGAACAAAGAAAGGACACAGCGACTCATGTGAGAGGGGAGGCGCTAGAGGTTTTGTGAGCTGGGCTGAAAATAGTGGGACCCCGACCGACATCGAGGAGTTGAGTAGTGGCTTCAAAGAGCTGAAGGTGATCAGCTTATTATTATACATAATATGTCAGAAGATCAGGGAGTTCATGTAAGTGCAGATATGTGGCAAGCTGTGAGTAATCCTAGGCTGGAGCTTGGGAGAAGAAATAGGGCTGGAGAGAGGGATCCACCTGCCAAAACATGATGGTTAAAGTCTCAGGTGTAGATAAGACATTTGGAAGATAAGTGGAGGACTCAAGGCAGGACTTTGGTTGAATGTCAACATTAATGGGGAGAAGGAAGCTGGCACAGGAGATGAAGGGGCAGAAGAGGAAAGCAAGGGAAGTAAGATGTAAAGGAAACAAAGGCAGGGGAGTGTTTTAGAAAGATGGGGTTGGTGAACAATGGCTAATGCTGTAGAGGGTGAGGACAAGGATTGAGTAAGTGCATTGAATTTCATGACCGATAGAAACCTTTGAAATAGCAACTTGGTAGAGTGATTGGGCTAGAAAACAGATCTTCTGCCTTGTGAAACAAACAAGCAAACAAACATAGCTATACATCTTTGTGTGTGCGTGTGTGTCTGCAGAGATGTTTATAGTTAAGAGTGATTGTATTTGGGACAGTGGAGTTCTATGAATATTGTAATATTTTCCTTTTATTTTTCTCTGTTTTCTTAGTACTCTATGAAACCACAATTTCTTTTACTTAAAAAAAACTTTATGAATTTTAAAAGTTCTGATTTCTATTCCAGGACTAAACATTTATGGAGCACTTATATAATGGTTATTTGCCTATGGGACAGAAAAAATTATTAAGGCATGGCCTCTGTTCTCAAGGAACTCACTGGTGGAGAAGACCAACGTTTGAACAAATGAATGTCAGGCAACGTGATAGCTGCTATAAAGGAGTACATGATCAGTGGGACCATGAAGGAAAGGTCACTTCTAGTGGGAAAATTAGGAGGGCTTCCTAGAGAAGAGGATATTTGAGCTGTGCTTAAACGGGTCCTATCTAGTAGTGTGTACATAGGTTGTTTGTGAAGAAGCGAGTTCCTACTCTTTACCAGCATACTGTGCACTTGCTTATATGTTAGTTTGGAATTATTCTCTAATTTGTCTATGCTTGTATGATGTGTGTTTTCTTATTTTGTATATCACTGGGTGTTTATTATATTTAATATCTGTACAAATTTCCTCTGAACTGTCACTGTCCAGTTTTTTGATTTCTTCTTTCTAAAAGCTTTTCTCTAGATTTGAAAGCATTCTTCTATGATTTCTGATTCATATATAATATACTATAACATCTAGAAAAAATATTCTGAAGAGCACACTCAGAAATGGAAATCATCATCATGAATTTTCTCATGAGTATAAAATGTTGCCAGACAAGTTTCTATTTAAATCATACTTGCTAGGCTTGACTGACTGCAGGAGTTCTCACAGCGCATGCTACAGATTGCTTTACTTTCAACAAGGTAAGGCTGCACCTCCATTAGGGACTAATTCAGGATATTCAATAAGGGTTCAGGCCAGGCCCATATGGGGTTGTTGAGGAACTAAAAGCAGCTCTGGGAAACTGAAATCAGCTCATGAAAAAGGGGGCTTCTTGGAAGAATGTGGTAGGAAATTTCACGGAATCCAAGAATGGACAAGAAAGCTTAGCAGGCCTCAGAGGGCCTGGACGTAGAATTCTTAGTGAACCTCTTCGCCGGTCCTTGCTGTCTTGCTCTCTCAAGCGTGGTCCTTTCATTTCTTGCTTCTCGGTTTTCCTTTTCTTTGCAGGATGGGCTTCTCCTGCTTCACAAGGTTTCTGTTCTCCTGTGACTTCAGCGCACATCTAGGCCAGCATAATCTCCTCTGTAGAGATCTCTTATTTGTTTTTAAAAAAAGGATTTATCTTTAAAATACAATAATATATGCCAGGAAAAAAATACGATGAATATAGAAAGGTATAGCATTTTAAAAAATTATATTAATTTCTCCCTTTTCCAACCTCTTTGACTCCTAATACCTCATCCTAAACTTGAAGAGCTTCTTGTGTAGCCTTCTGGAAAATTATAAACATATACACATACATACGAAGATACACACACATAAATATACACATAAAGTGGCTATAGACGTAAATATTCTTTTTATTTATACAAAAGTTTTCATCCCTATACACTATTCAACACTTTTTAAAAATTGAAACATAATTGATTGTACTTATCTGTGGGGTATAGAGTTGAATATCATTACCTGTGTGCAATATGTGATGCTCAAATCAGGATAATTAGTACATACAACATTATACAATGTAATCATTTTTATGGCCCTCTAACAATTTCTTGCTACCCTTCTCTCTCTTTCTCACCTCTGGTAAACTCAGTTCTGTTCTTTCCTTTTGAAAGTTCAGTGTATTTCTGTGATTGTTATATCTTTCTTTTTTATTTATTTATTTTTAGCTCCCACTTATGAGTGAGGACATGTGGTATTTCTCTTTCTGTGCCTGGCTTATTTCACTTAACATAATTTTCTCTAAGTTCATCGATGTTGCTGTGAATGGCAGAATTTCATTCTTTTTTGTGGCTAAGTAGTATTCTGTTGTGTATATACACCACAGTTTCCTTACCCAGTGGTCCATTGATGGACGTTCATGTTGGTTTCAACTCATGGCTATTGTAAACAGATCTGCGATAAACATGGGGGTGCAGGTATCCCTTCCACATGATGATTTCCATTCCTTTGGGTACATACGCCGCAGTGGAATTTCTGGATCTTATGGCAGTTCTATCTGTAGTTGTGTAAGGAAACTCCGTATTGTTTTCCATAATGGCTGCACTAATTTACAGTCCCAACAACAGTGCAGGAGGGTTCCCCTTTTTCTACATCCTTGCCAGCAATTGTTATTCTCTGTCTTTTTGATAAAAGCCAGTCTAGGGCAAAGATTTTATGAATATGACCCCAAAAGCACAGGCAACAAGGGGAAAAGTAAACAAATGGGATTACATCAAACTAAAAAGCTTCTGCACAGCAAAAGAAACAATTAACAGAGTGAAAGGACAACTTACAAAATGGGAGAAAATATTTTCAAACTATGCATCTGACAAATGCTGAGTGATGTTGAGCATTTTTTGATGTATCTGTTGGCCATTTGTATACCTTCTTTTGAGAAATGCCTATTCAGCTCCTTTGCCCATTTTTTAATTGGGTTATTTGTTTTTTTACTGTTAAGTCGTTTGAATTCTTTGTATATTCTGGATGTTAATCCTTTGTCAGATGCATAGTTTACAAATATTTCCTCCCATTCCGTAGGTTGTCATTTCACTCTGTTGTCTCTTTTGCCACACAGAGCTTTTTAGTTTGATGTAATCCCATTTGTTTATTTTCCCTTTGTTGCCTGTGCTCTTGGGGTCTTATTCATGAAGTCTGTGCCAAGTCCGACTTCCCGAAGTGTTTCTCCTGTGTTTTCTTCTAGGAGTTTTATAGTTTCAGATCTTATATTTGAGTCTTTAATCCATTTTGAGTTGATTTTGGTATATGGGAAGAGGTATGGGTCTAGATTCATTCTTTTACATAGGGATGTCCAGTTTCCCCAGCACCATTTATGTAAGAGGCTGTCTTTTCCCTCTTTCCACAGCTTCTCCTGCCTTCGTGAACTCTGTGGGTCTCTCCTCCTCTTCCCCTGAGTTCCAGTGGTCCCAAGTTGATATTTTTTGCTTTTTAATAGCTGTAAATTGATTGATTGTGGGGGAGAGTGATGCTGTGGGCTGTCTATTCTGCCCTTGTGATGTCCTCTCCTCTTTACCTATTTTTTAAAAAAGTTTTTGTCTGTTGTAATCTATTTTGGTGAAAGGAGTGAGGTAGGGACCTGGCTTAGCAGCAAGTTAAACCAGAACTGTTTATTGAATAGCATCATTTAATCCACCTTTTGCCTTATGTTTCCCATGTTTTCACATGTTTAATTTTCTACATAAACTTTAATGCCATTTTGCCAAATTAAAAAAATTTTTAAAAAGCTTATAGTATTCAGCAGTGCTGCCTCCTCACCCGGCGGCGGCAGCGGCGGCGGCGGTGGCTCCTCCTCACCCGATCGGGGTCCTCCAGACCCAGGCGCCCCAACGGACTTTGTTAGTAAATTTCCTGTTTGAAACTGATCAGCCGGTTTCCAAGGAAAGATGGCGACGGGTCTGAGCGGCCTGCCAGGAGACAGTGCGATCCTGTGAGCCATGCCCTGTGATACCAGAGTATTGTTTGCATTTCCAAGAGCAACAAAAGGCGAATAATTCTTTCAATAACTATCCTACATTGACAAACAAGTGGCAGCAGGTTCGAGGCTTTGGGGCCGACACAGAGGAGGACTCCTGAGAGCGCTCAAGCCCGGCTGCGGGAACGAGCGATCAGCCCAGTCATCAAAGGCCAGGAAAGCCAGCAAAGGACTCCACAGAGGCGGAGTGAAGCGCGCCAGACTGCCCCAGATCAGCGACCTCTATCCTATAGAACAAGAAGCCCTTGAAATGAATGACAGGGAATTTCGAG
>NW_007731349.1:90996-104078 GCF_000696425.1 Galeopterus variegatus | reverse complement strand
AATAAAAATAATAATAATAAAAAAAGGTACCCAGGATTTGTTTTAATCGGGTATAGTAAGACATGCAGCCACTGGAATGACTGTCCTGAAGGAAGGAGTTTATTGTGCTCACAGATCCCTAGAAGCAGGAGGCACAGCAAGCCACGCAGGCCGCACGAGGAAGCACCAGGCTCAGTCAGGGGGCAGGGGGAGAGGGGCACGTAGCAAGAGCCTGCACTGCGGTTTCTGTAGGAAGAAGCATGCAAGGCAGGGCATGCAGCTTAGGATGAGCCAGTTTGAATAATTTCAGTGGCTCTGGGGTGTAGGAGCTGTCCCTTGTTGCCAGGCACCTGTCCCTGGGGAGATTAGGGCAGGGAATAAGTGGCCCTGAGCATGACGGCCTGATGAGGGAGGTGGCTGGGAGTGTGGGCTCTGGATTGGTTGGTTGTATAGGAAAGGCGTGCGAGCAGAAGAGTTGTTTGCTCTGTCCAAGAATTGGCTAGCCCTGGATGGGGCAGTCCCTCCAGGCACAGCAAGGCCCCAAGATGTCAAAGCATCAAAAATACAGAATAAAAGACATGGTTAATACAAAATAACTATGGCTCTGTCTGCCCTGAACTTTCCCTCTCTTGATCTTCCCTTTTATGCTGTCTTCTTACATAATTGTCTCCACGATTTGAGAGGTGAGCTGAGGGGTGGGCATCTGACCCGAGGAAGCCAGGGTCCATTTCCAGGAGTTTTAGTGTGAAACCAGGGATGGGAGAGAATAGGGTTACCCTTAGAGAGAAGCAGAGAGGAGGGAGAGAGGGGCGCCTGGGGCATTTGAATCCTGAATCCAGTCTTTCTGAAGCTAACTCTATCTCTATCCTTGATAACTAGAGACATTAATTTTCTCTTTTGCCTAAATCATCTTGAATAGGTTTTTCTTCATTTGCATTTTGTCTTTTTAAAAGAGAAAATATACGGGTTTTAATTTATTCTTGGAAAGCTCCATGCTGGCTTTTGAAGAGGTGCTTAAACACCCAAGCTGCTCCTCCCCTGCAAGGTGGCATTTCAACGACTTGATCACTCTAAGGTTAAATTTCCCCTGAGGTAGCCAGATGAAAATGGAGAAGGGAGTGAACTTTCAAGGCGAAATAAAAATGAGCAGATTCCGTTGGGTTTAATCTCTGTTTTAAGAAGCTGCGTTTGAACTTACTGATGGGAAATCACGCACTAATACGTACGAGAGAGCGCTGAGCAATGCCACAGTGGCAAGGTCCTTGTCAGCAGACACAGGTTTCAAGAGAGTGACATTGGGGGCATTAGGGAAGTCGTTCTCCAGCACATGCGACTCCCTACCTGCCCCTCAGAGAAAGGGATATTAAGGGGAGATCCCCCTACTGTGTGCTGATGACACTTGCAAGTGAGACGTGTGCAGGCACTGGACTGGGAAGACAGCCTGGCTCCACTCTCAGAGGCACCATCTGAGCTGCCACTTGACAGGCCAGTGCCACTGGCTCATTGTCCTCTCCAGCGCCGGCAAGCTCATGGGACTCGTGTTTGTCACTCGCTTGTGTTCCCCTTGCTTCTAATCTTCTTCCTCTTTCACATGCAACTTAAGATGTTTATGATTTTTGTTTAAATACATTGTAGGCACTCTTGGCCTATGCACCTCTTTTCACAAAGGAAATCCAACTCTGAATAAGAGGCAGGAAACTGCGCGGCCCCCAGTCCCCGCAGAGCAGAACGTTGGGCGTGGCCTTGCTGTGTCCCTGAGCTGGAACCCAGCAGGGGGGGGTGGGGGGCGCCTGGCCACGGTTCAGTGGCTCAGCGTAAGCCACACTCACACCGCTTGTGTTTTCTTCTTTGCCCTGGCTTGGCAGTTCGAGCAGATATGCCAGTGGGTATTTTTACTTCTGTATTCAATAACAAGTGACTTTAAAAGCACGAAGAGGGAATCCTTCTCTAAATATTTCTGGATTAAAAAAAATATCATTGGCATTGCCAAGTTCACATTGCCCTTTCCTTTGTGTGAATGCCCCATCTGTCCTGTGGTTCTTTTTCTGACACCTGACTGTACCTGTCCTCGGAACACAGTCCCGGTATTGTTGCTGTCTCCCGTTTCAAGCTGCTTCCTGGAACCCTGGGGAAGAGACAAATATTTAGATAATCATCAAACGAATGAGGATCTCTTTTTATTTCCATGTGTATCCAATTTGTGAACAAAACCAACACTCAGCTGCCGTAGTCCTTGTTATTAATTATTCATTCACTCATCTATTCGGCTATGCATTCAATAAACATTAATTGAGTGCCAATTATGGAAGGAATAAGGCGTTGTGTTTGCCCTCTTGTCCGTGTCTGCCTGAAGCTCACATTCCAATGATGCAGATGGGCTTGGGAACACAGACTAGGTTACACTGTGGCCAGTATTACCCCTGTCACCTGCTGCGTGTCTGCCTTGCTGAGAACCCCCTCCTCCAGAGGAGTGAACCGCAGGAGCACTTCCCGTGTGTGAACTGAACAGTTCACACCTGATGGCTCATGGAGTCTTCTCCAAAACCTTTGGGGATGATGGGTACTGTCACTGTCCTCATTCCCTCAGAGGAAGCTGAGGCAAATGGGGACAAAGTGACTTGTGCAAGATTACAGTGTGGGCATTAGAACCCAGGCCATCTGACGCTCAAGCCCATGACCGTCTGGTGACAGTGTCTCCACAACGGCAGACCCTCTCTTGGTTCGTCAATTGTGACCCCACCCTCTCCCTGTATGTTATTCCCTGACTCCTCCTCCTTCACCCAGCTCCAAAGGGTGGATCCGTGTTCCTCAGGGACTTGTCGTTGGCTGATTCCTCCCCACATTCTACCAGGGTGAACAAATATAGTACACGCACATGCACGGGAGTGCGGCGCACAGTGGGAAATGGGTTTAGTTTAATTAACTTATTTATTCATTTATTTTAATTTGCAGAATGTATAAAGAAGGGCACAGTTGTATCTTACAGACCGTTCAGGCAGAATGAAATATAACCCATGCTAAAGGCTCCAGGCAGAATACGAACAGCATTACTAGGCACTGCACGTGCCCGTATTCAAAGGAAAAAGAAATCCATTTTTGCTACTGCAGGAATAAGTGGATGTCCTGTCAAGAAGGTTCTTTGATCTGAGTCAAAGCAGTGACTAGAGCTAGCCGGGCAGTGTCCATCACAGGAACACGTCCCACACAGCAGCAAGCCGCCCGCATCCCCGCATCTGGCGATGGAAGGAGTGCCACATGACAGCTGTGGGACTGAGCACTTGATTTAGCAATGTGAGTATGCATTTTTTAAGGAGAGGAACCATTAAAAATAAAAACTTTCTATAAACTCTGCAGCACCCAGAATAGTGGTGAATATATAAGCATTTAAAATGACTTGTTGGGTCAGCCACTTGCCTCTTTTGTGAAATATCCCTAGCTCCTCGCTTTTCCCTCTCAAGGCACTTTGCTGGGTTTCTCCCTTAACCTGGCTCCCAGGACTGACGGGGCAGCCCTGGGGATGGGATGGCCTGTCACATGGTGGGTAGTGGGGAGCAACACAGTAATGTGACAACCAAAACCAGGCAGCCAGGCTGGGTGTGCCCCAGGAGGGCCTTTGGTCCCCTCCCCCTGACACGGGACCCCTGCACGTGCAATTACACTGGCCCTGGGGACCCCCTCATGTTCCAGGGCTTTACTCAAGAGTCAGGAGTTCCCTCCTCCTGCCCGCCTCAGTGGTGTGCTCACTAAGGGACGTGAGTCTTCCGTGAGAAAGCACCTGTCCCCAGGTGCAGCGGGGGCTCTCGCTGCTGCAAGCTCTTTGGTAATTGCGGGGAAGCCTCTGCCGAGCCCAGAGGGACAGTCTGGCAGAACTGTGTTCAGGGCCACGTGGAGCTGCCACCCTTCTTTGGGCCAGGTGCACTGGGGTGGTGGGTGGGGCTAGTCGGAAAGGTGGGGGACAGCTGGCGGGCTGGCGCGGGTCAGGGAGCGGCCCCAGGCCGGAGAGAACTGAGGAGGTGGCTGGGGCGGCTCGTTTCTCCACCCCTGCCTGGTGCCGTGCACTTTGCTCCAGACCAGCGAGAAGGACAGGAAGAGCTGGCACACCAGCGCCCCGGGGCCACCCGCGCTGCCCTGCCCTGTGGGCTCCTGTCTCCGTCCATTTTTATGGAGGATTGCAGGGCAGAGGCAGCGCGGGCCAGGAAACAGAAGGGAGAGTCTGCATTGCACGCAGGACGCCCAGTGACATCTGCATTGCGGATACACAGCAAATGGATTTTTAGTAAAATATTCAGCAAGTCCCAAATGCTGCACACCCTCTCGTGTGCCATGTCTAGAGACCTATCGTGTCATCAGTACACTTCTTCCACCTTTTTCGGGGTAACCACTGCCCCTCACAGCTTCCCGGGTGCGAGGCCTCCTGGCCTGCTCTGCATCCCAGCGTCCGGGGCTGCGTCTCCACTGAGTCAGAGGCTCCTGTGCCCTTGCAGCTTGATAGTGGCTGGTTTTCAGTGAGTAGTGATTTAAATGCTGATTTGCTTGCATGGAATTGTGAAATTCCTTCAGGCTGCTGCGTGGGAGAGTTGTTTAAAATTCAAGGTGCTCCTTGAATTTTAATTGTGTGTGTGTCACCTGGGGGCCTTGTTAAAATGCACATTCCAATTCAGCAGGTCTGGGGTGGGGCCTAAAGTTCTGTGTTTCTATCCAGCTCCCAGGGGATGTTCGCTGCAGCTGGTTAGACCCGAAGCAGGACAGCGGCCAGATCCACACAGCCTCAACTCGTGCCTGGCTCCTGCAACGGGCCGATCCGTGTCCCCTTCCCACCCCACACTCCCACATCCATGTGCTGAAGTCCTAGTAGCCTTCAGAGACACACACAGAGGGAAGGCCACGTGAGTCCACCTGAGGAAGACAGCAGTCTACAGCCAAGGGA
Source organism: Galeopterus variegatus (assembly GCF_000696425.1). Classification (NCBI taxonomy): domain Eukaryota; kingdom Metazoa; phylum Chordata; class Mammalia; order Dermoptera; family Cynocephalidae; genus Galeopterus; species Galeopterus variegatus. Next base: position 99,172 of record NW_007731349.1, on the reverse strand, counting down.
GAGCCACAGGGGAAACCAGCCCTGCCACACCGTGGCCTTGGGCTTCCAGCCTCCGGCATGGTGGGGAAATAAACTGTTGTTCGGGCCCCCAATCTGTGCTATTTTGTGCGGCAGCTCTGGCAAACTAATACAGGCTTAGTGGAAGCCAAGGGGCAGGGTCACCCAAGGCACCCTGAAAATAAAGGAACAAAGAGCCTTCAGGGACTCAGTCACGTGTCATTTAACAGCCAAACAGAACAGCCATTTGGGAAAAGATCCAACTTGAATCCCAGAATTTAAATACTGTACCAGTAGAAATGAAATCCTTACCTTCCTTTCAGCTTTCACATCTCATGTAATCTTCACAACCCGCTGAGTGGAAAAATGACCGGGTGTTTCAATTCCCATATTCAGATGAACACACTGAGTCACATGCGGGAAACTTGTCTTGGCCAAGAAGAAAGAGGAGGAGGAGGAGGAGGAGGAGGAGGAAGAACGAAATTTTTCTCTAACCACTTAATTTCTACCTTTCAAAAAATAAATCTTCATCAGTTCAAGGTAAATGCAAACAAATCCATTTTCTAGAGCATGCAGGGTCTGCATCTCCCTTTTGTCACGGGGGCTGGGTGACAGTTCAGGGGCTATACAGACGCAGACACATGGAGTGGGGAGAGTTGCCATCTGTGCACACCCACCGGCCCTGCCATGGGCATCTTCTCCTGCGGGCGTCTCTGAAACAGGCACATGCCATGCCCGGGTCCTGTCATCGGCCCTGGAGGACCCGTCACTTCTCCTCATCCTGACCTTGAGGCTCCTCCAGGTCCCCCAGATCATCTCATCTCCTCCTGAGCCATTCACTAGGGGACATCTTGGATGCCTCCCCATTTTCTCTGGGAACATAGGACACTTGGGGCTGTCCTGCGCCTGCCTTCCCGCTGATGCCCCACCAGGCTGTCTTGGGGGGCTTCTTCTGGGCCTGCAGCTGCCCTTGGCTACACCCAGAAAGTGAGGCATAATCTATTCTGCTCTAGAGTCCCTGGTATATTGGGGGTGTGTAGTTCTCCCACCTGGGGCTGGGGACAGGGGCCAAGGGAACAACTCCTACCTGCAGCCTCGTGCTGCTTACTGACCCTGCTGTGCCCCTTCAGAGTCACCCTGCCTCCGCCCACCAGCCACCGCAGGCCGTGTAACCAGTCTGGGGTGGACGTGAGGCTGGGGACAGGGGCCAAGGGAACAACTCCTACCTGCAGCCTCGTGCTGCTTACTGACCCTTCTGTGCCCCTTCAGAGTCACCCTGCCTCCGCCCACCAGCCACCGCAGGCCGTGTAACCAGTCTGGGGTGGACGTGGGCCTAGTAGCATCTGTGTCCACGTGTCCGATTTTCCCAAGTCATTTATGGCATCATAATGGCCTTGGTCCTTCTGAGTCTGCACTTTTGGGAAAAAAAGAATCTTAGGCTCTTGCAACTCAAAAAACCTTTTTTCTAACCTATTGCCTCTATCGTAGGCTTAAAAAGTCTCTCCTGAAGTGCAAACACTGAATATCAGCTGCATTTCCCCTCTTCGTTCCCCGCTGGAGCGGCCCTAACACAAGCGCAGGGGCGTGGAGGAGCACCACAGCGCCTGGACGGGAGGACGAGACCTGAGGAGAGGAGCGGGAGCGGAATGCGGTGTTTGAAACAACTAAGCCTTATTCCACGACACATTAGATGGCGTTCCAAACATTTAAACCTTTTAAAATTTTCCTACCATACCAGGACTTCTCCCTCAACAGCATACACTGGAGTCCCCGAGATGCCTCTTAAAATACTGACTCCTGTTCACAGCAGCCACGGTGGGAGCAACCCAGTGACCTCTGACAGATGACTGGACAGACTGGAGCATCCGTACAATGGGGTGTTATTCAGCCTTAAACAGGAAGGAAATCCTGACACATGCTACATCATGGATGAACCCTGAGGACATTATGCTAAGTGACATAAGACTGTCAAGGTCCCTAGACTAGAAAGTAATAGATGCCTTGTGACTCCCATTTGAGAATTGCACCATGTCTTTGCTCTGTGAGCCATGAGAACGTGAAAGAGTTAAACAACAAGAACTGTCTCGTCAGACCGAAAGAGTGAGATGCGGGATCTGCATGGTAAACAACTATCCCAGAAGAAGCTGAAGGTGAAAAAGCACCCTATGGACCGGAACACCTGGTTCTGTCCCTGTGAGAACGCTGACCGACACCTGCTGCTGTGTGCTTACACGGTCCACGCTCAGCTGATCTCAGCCACAAACGGGAAGCTCTGCCCCGGAGGTAGCATCACCTCCTTCTATAGCTGAGGACATTGGGTAGCTGCTCAAAGCATTCAGAATGTGAGGTTTTGAAGCGGAAGTCTTCTGTTTCCTCTTCAAAATCCCCATGGCTTGCCTCCTTGTTGACAGGACTCCACCCAGTTCAGGTGTTCAGTCTCCTCCACCCAGAGAAGTCTGGGGGAGGGAGGACGCAGTGAGGTTAACATGGTCATGGTGTTGGGTGAGCACAGCTTAAAGTAAAGCTGGTTATAATGGTAGGGGGTCCTGAGTAGTATAAGTCAGTCAAGGNGTGAGACTGAAGGGGAGAGCTGGAGAGTGGCTTCTGGAAACGTTTCTCAGCTCTTAAAAAAAGACTCAAGTAACAAACAAGGTCATGAAGCCTGGAACTGTGGCTGCCATCCCACAGCCCCTAGGGAACCAGCTGGAGAATAAAGCTGGACCCAGAGGGTCCACCTGGAAGGTCAGAAAAGTCCCAGGCTTTGAATGGCTGAGAGAGCTGACCCTGCAGGTGTCCCGCCCCTGCAGGTGTCCCACCCCAGGGCTTCTCTTGTGTGCAAAGCAATAAAATGCCCCTGTCCAAGGTGTTGTTTTGGCTGGATACATCAGCCTGGGTACCATTTCTACATCAAAAGTTGGCAAAATAAATAAATAAAATAGTGTACTGTTACCAACAGATGCTTTACAGAGAAGAAAGCAAATCTTACATGAATTTCTGGATAGAATAGGAGACGTCAAAGCAATTTGCCAAGCAAGGCAGGACCTTTGGGTTCTTACAGCAGAACGTGAATTTCAGAGCAATGGATCCAAGCCGTGAGCACACCTGTTTAGGAAGACGCTCCATTTACAGCCATTCAAGAGCCAAGCAGTGGCCTACATGTATTATTTTTAATTCTATATACTATTTTTTATTTATTATTTTTAATTCTATATACTACACTATATACTAAATTCCATAATGGTGTGAAGGAAAGGCAGATGTGTCTTAAAGCTTAACTGTGGCAGAGGCACAATTCTCAGCCCACATACGGATTTTAGGAATCCAAGTTTTAAATCAGGACTGAGTGACATGCAGCCATTTTTCACGGGTCTCAGAGCTGTGCGGAGGTGTGTCCTGAGCGAGAGGACATGATGAAAGAAAGGAAGGAAGCTGTCAGAGAAAGTGCAGGCCATGCAGGTGAGGCGTGTGGGAGCCCCACGGAGGGCAAGTCCACAAGGAACAGAGAAGCGAGCCCTGCCCAGGAGGACAGGCCGAGGACCCTCTGTCTGAGGGAGAGACATTGCCACCTGCAGGGGCCGGGAAGTCCTGGAGTTCCGACTTCAGGGCATGGCTTCGCCTCCATTCTGTGATGATCCTGGTAGGGCCTAGAGTCATGTTTTCCAAACCGTGGGTTGTGACCTTTAGCAGCTTTTGAAATCATCGTAGTGGATTGTGACCAGCACTTAAAGGCTGGGAGGAGGGAAAAATAGAATAGGAGATGTTGGGGTGCGCTGCACTTCTGATTATGTTGTGTGTATAAGCATGTGGTATGTGTGTGTGTGTTTTGGGTGTGTGTCCGTGTGTGTGCATGTGCATGTGTGTATGCATGTGTATATGTGTGGGGTGTGTGTATTTGTGTGTATGTATTGTGTGTGTGATGTGTATATGTGTGCATGTGTATATGTGTGGTGTGTGTGTGTTTGTGTGTATGCATTGTGTGTGTGCATGTGTATATGTGGGGGGGTGTTTGTGTGTATGTATTGTGTGTGTGATGTGTATATGTGTGCATGTGTATATGTGTGGGGTGTGTGTATTTGTGTGTATGCATTGTGTGTGTGATGTGTATATGTGTGTGTATGTATATGTGGGGGGGGGTGTTTGTGTGTATGCATTGTGTGTGCGTGATAAGTACGTATGCGTACACGTGTGTAGTGTGCATGTTTACTGTGTTCCAGTGTGCACCGTCTTTCTTACAATGGTTGCAGTTCAGGGANGTGAGACTGAAGGGGAGAGCTGGAGAGTGGCTTCTGGAAACGTTTCTCAGCTCTTAAAAAATGACTCAAGTAACAAACAAGGTCATGAAGCCTGGAACTGCGGCTGCCGTCCCACAGCTCCTAGGGAACCAGCTGGAGAAGAAAGCTGGACCCAGAGGGGCCACCTGGAAGGTCAGAAAAGTCCCAGGCTTTGAATGGCTGAGAGAGCTGACCCTGCAGGTGTCCCACCCCTGCAGGTGTCCCACCCCAGGGCTTCTCTTGTGTGCAAAGCAATAAAATGCCCCTGTCCAAGGTGTTGCTTTGGCTGGATACATCAGCCTGGGTACCATTTCTACATCAAAAGTTGGCAAAATAAATAAATAAAATAGTGTACTGTTACCAACAGATGCTTTACAGAGAAGAAAACAAATCTTACATGAATTTCTGGATAGAATAGGAGATGTCAAAGCAATTTGCCAAGCAAGGCAGGACCTTTGGGTTCTTACAGCAGAACGTGAATTTCAGATCAATGGATCCAAGCCATGAGCACACCTGTTTAGGAAGACGCTCCATTTACAGCCATTCAAGAGCCAAGCAGTGGCCTACATGTATTATTTTTAATTCTATATACTATTTTTTATTTATTATTTTTAATTCTATATACTACACTATATACTAAATTCCATAATGGTGTGAAGGAAAGGCAGATGTGTCTTAAAGCTTAACTGTGGCAGAGGCACAATTCTCAGCCCACATACGGATTTTAGTAATCCAAGTTTTAAATCAGGACTGAGTGACATGCAGCCATTTTTCACGGGTCTCAGAGCTGTGCGGAGGTGTGTCCTGAGCGAGAGGACATGATGAAAGAAAGGAAGGAAGCTGTCAGAGAAAGTGCAGGCCATGCAGGTGAGGCGTGTGGGAGCCCCACGGAGGGCAAGTCCACAAGGAACAGAGAAGCGATCCCTGCCCAGGAGGACAGGCCGAGGACCCTCTGTCTGAGGGAGAGACATTGCCACCTGCAGGGGCCGGGAAGTCCTGGAGTTCCGACTTCAGGGCATGGCTTCGCCTCCATTCTGTGATGATCCTGGTAGGGCCTAGAGTCATGTTTTCCAAACCGTGGGTTGTGACCTTTAGCAGCTTTTGAAATCATCGTAGTGGATTGTGACCAGCACTTAAAGGCTGGGAGGAGGGAAAAATAGAATAGGAGATGTTGGGGTGCACTGCACTTCTGATTATGTTGTGTGTATAAGCATGTGGTATGTGTGTGTGTGTTTTGGCTGTGTGTCCGTGTGTGTGCATTTGTGTGTATTTGTGTGTGTGCATTTGTGTGTGTGATAAGTACGTATGCATACACGTGTGTAATGTGCATGTTTACTGTGTTCCAGTGTGCACCGTCTTTCTTACAATGGTTGCAGTTCAGGGAGTTGGAAAGCTGTGACCTAGAGGCTGAACGCCACGTTCCATGCGGCTGGAGGAGCTGAGGGACAGTCCCGTTTGGTCTGGGGCAGGAGCCTGTGGAAAAGGAGGAGGTCGGTGTAGCTGCCCACCTTCTGACAGCAGTGCTCAGGCCCTGACCTGCGCCAGCCCACCCAGACATTCCCTTCCAGTGATCAAACTGCTCAGATTTGTTTATTCGCTTAAACACGTTTGGCAACAGACAACAGTAAAACCAACAAGACCGGCGGACGTGCAGTGTGCCCAAACTAGAGAGTGCTCGGTTCTCCTCAGCTCACCCAGGGGGAGGGGGCAGGGAGAGACTCACGTGGCTGCCACGGGAGAGGCCCCCGAGACGCCAGGGCCCCTTTCCGTCCTGCACGTCCCTTGCTGGTCATTGTCCTTGTGTTTCTGCTCCATTAAGAAAACACAATCTGTTTAGACTTCAAAATCTCTTGCCAGGGGATGCCTCCTGTCTGCTCTGTGGTGATAGAAAAATGACTGTATTTAAGTCAAATGATGCAGTTTTAGGCATTTTTGTTCGGGAAAAAAACATCTCTCTGCTTTCAAGTCTGCAGCGCTATTTGAACCCGCAGACTTCCTGCTTTCTGACTCCTCTCTTCCCTCAGGACTGCTGTCCATGTGACCCAGAAGTTTCCAGCTGGCATTGGCCACCGAAGCCGTGACATGAGGCTGGGTGGAACAGATGAACCGTGATGGGAGAAGGGGGCACTGAAGAAAGTGGCCGCTCGTGAGAAGCTCTTAGTGGGACTTGGGGGCAGCAGATCCCAGATGTGGGGGGTGGTGGAGGGAGAGATTCACTCTCTCAAATGCGAGCCGGGGCTCATGGCCGGCTGGGACAAGGCCGGCTGGGACAAGGCAGGCTGGGACGAGGCGAGGCGGGCTGGGAGGTGGTGGGCTGGGGCGGCTGGCGGGATGGGGCTGGGGAACAGGGAGAGGACGGTTTGGAAAGCAACTCCGTGTTGTTATATTTCTCTAACGCATACAGAATGAGCAGCCTTTACTGCTCACGCCAGGCTCCCCACCTCCTGCCCTTTCCTCTCCGACTCTAAAATCAGAGCTGCGCTCGATCACGATCAGCGCCTTCACCTTTCCAGAGCTCTCACTGGCCTTCCCGTTATGTTTTGACACCAAAACTGCGATGCAGGCAGGGCTGGGGCTGTGCAGATGTGATCTGCAATGTTCGTATTAGAGCCCCAGAACTTGGAGAGGGGACCCACCATAGAGGAAAGGGCACGGGCCCATGCTGCGCTGGAGCACAGCCATTTACCGGCCAGCGACAGCAGGCTCTGTCACTGGGAGGTGGGGACGTCCTGCTGCCCATCATGGGCTGAATTGTGTCTCCCCCCACTAAATTCATATGCTGAAATCCCAACCCCCAGGACCTCAAAGTGTAACTGTATTTGGAGATAGGGCCTTTGAAGAGGTAATTAAGTTAAAATGAAGCCACTCTGGTGTGCCTTGATCCAAGATAATTGGTGTCCTTATAAGAAGAGATGAGGACACAGACACGCACAGAGGGATGACCACGTGAAGACACAGGGAGAAGACGGCCGTGTGCAAGCCAAGGAGAGAGGCTTCAGGAGAAACCAGCCCTGCCCACACCTCAATATTCCAGACTCCAGAGCCGTGCGATGGTACATTTCTGCCATTTAATGCTCCCCCCCAAGTCTGTGGTACTGGTAACGGCAGCCCTAGAGTGCTAATACACGACCTCATAGGACCGTAGTGAAAGGTAAGTAAAACAGGGCCTGAGAAGTAATCCAACACTAGGCCCAGCATGAAAAACTCTGTAGTTTGACCTCCCTTTCCTCCTCCTTATTGCCCCAGTTTCTCCTCCCCTGGCCCCTGTATTCTATGGGTTTGATTGTGAGCTGAGCTCCAGACTCCATGAGAGAACTGGAGTCCCAAGCAGCCTGCCAATGGCAAGTGGGACAGACGCAGCCCCGCAGTCCCCGTCCCCACCTGCCAGGCCCTTGCTGGTGTGCTGGCACGATTATTCTCCGCTCTCCTATCTGCAAATCAGGTCCGCTTTAAAAGAGTTACACATTTCCAAAGTGAATAATCCACTGAAAGAACAGTCTCTTCACCTGGTTCCAGAAACCAGAATTTGGAAGAAACGTTTGGCCAAGAGGGAGCCCCATGTCTCCCTGACCCGCATTGCTATGGTGACACCAGCCAGCTGGAAGCACACTAGGACCAAGGAGGAAGCAGGCCCAGCTCTCACTGCTGTAAGGCCGGACATCCAGCTGTAGCAGTAGGGTTATTTCCTTTTGCTATTCCCAAGCTCCCAATAAAACTGAATTTTATAATGCTCACCAGCCTTGAATTCGCTGGATGAAGGAGTTTTAAAAAAAAGATCCTGGGGCTGGCCCGGTGGCGCACTCGGTAGAGTGCGGCGCTTGGGAGCGCGGTGGCACTCCTGCTGAGGGTTCGGATCCCATGTAGAGACCAGTCTGCTCACTGGTTGAGCGCAGTGCGGGCGCAACACC
>NW_007731349.1:74782-90237 GCF_000696425.1 Galeopterus variegatus | reverse complement strand
GAGTAAAGAAAAAAAAAAAAAAGAAAAAAAAAAAAAAAAAAAGATCCTGTCTTCAGGTTGGGGCTGGTAAGTGAGGTGAATATCACCATCACCTCTGCCTCCTCCACCTGCACTCTCAGCAGACATCACTGATCAATCGTGGCCTCCGATCTGTTGGGCTGAAGCCTTCGGGTTATGACCCTTTTCAACACAGCCCTGCACAGAGTCACCAATGGCCATGGGAGCCTGCACACTAGACTGAGACCAATTGCCACTTTCAGGATATGAGCTGGGCCCCACAGGGATTCTTCCACCCTTGCCACGATGGGAGGATCAAGGTTGAGTTACGAAGGCTAGCCTCAGTTTCCCTGCACCACCCCAGAGATGGTTTGGCCCTGGCCCAAACTGCCCAGTATGACACATGCCTTAAGCATTCCCTCTTCTTCCCAAGTAACCCAAGGGAGGGTGGGGAGAGGGGACTTCAGATTTTCCAGGCACCTGCTTGAGGAGTGTGAATCCCGGGACCCAGCATGCCACCTCTGCAATTTGAGGCCCATCCCAGAAACGAGCATCTGTGTTCCAAGATGGAAAGTCTGTTCAGAGACTGACATCAGAAGTGAGGGCGAGGCGCTGACCCACGCCAGAATCATCACTGACCTCGCCCGGAAAGCAGGGCACCAGACCCCGGAGCTGTCACACCAGGCCAGGGTCTCTCAGTCTCCAGGAGGGTGGGGGCCACCACACACACCCCATTCTTCTCCCTGGGTCCTTTGTGGAGCTGGATTCCCCAGGGATTTTACATGACCGTGTCGGTCCTAGGCACAGGGTTTGTGCCTCCTCCTCTCTCCCCGTCTCAGTCTCTTTCTCGCCCCACCGTACAAGTTGCAGACAGGGACACGGTCATCGTTTCTGAAGGGTTGCTGAGGTTTATACAGCTTTTCCCAAGTGATGAGCTCCACTGTCCCTGCCCCCAGGACAGGACCAAGACATATGGGAACACTGAGAATAATCTGGGCCCCTTTCAGACCAATATTCTTTAAACAATAACTCAACATTGATCTAGCACAGGTGGCATTTTATATATACATTTTTTATGTCCAAAATGAGAGCATTTATGACATGCATTCACTAGACATCATTTTCCAAACCACACAATTTATCAGCAGCCATAAGCAAGTTAAACTGCTCAAAATGTGGATAATAAAATAAATCTATTTTATTATTGCATTTCCAATAAACAGCACGATGCTGTGTCTTCATCGTTTTCAAAATTTTAGCTGACTCTGACTGTTGGTTTTAGGAGACGCCAGCGGCCTGATCTTGGTGTTGGAGGCGGGGCTTGCAGCTCCGCCCAATCGCTCAACAGACAGTGGTCCCGGTCCCATGGCAACCAGCACCAGCCTCTCCAAGCGCAGCACCTGCGCCGCTGGGAAGGGCTTTGGAGGCACTCAGTGTCACGGTCAACTTTGGCAAGTGCTGAAGTTTTCACTGGTCACCTGCACCTGGAGGGCAGGTGGGCACACAGCCTGGAACTAAGAAGAGTTGGGGGAGGGGGAGGGTCTTAAACTCCTGGGAAAGTGGCAAAGAGCTTCCTGATTGATCAGGTAGACTCTTCCCTGCACCGTCAGTACCAGTGGCAGCCTGGGGGGCCTCCACAGAAGTCTCTGGCTGAGGGAGTCCTCGTGCCCCTGGTTTTGCATAGCCTCAGTGGATAGAAAAGGCATGGACTTCTCCAACGCGAAGTCACCTGTGTCCTTTGCCTGCGTCTGCTGGAGAATTTCCATCCATCACAGCACCCTCTTCAGCAGCAGACTCGATGTTCCATCACAGGTTATGGAAGAGTCAGCTTGGAAAGCCGAGTTACACGGCACCAGAATTCCAACTTATCCCAGTGAGGTCTGAGCACCGCTCATGGAGCAGGACCCTGGACCCTCACCACTGGACGGCCCCGTGTTCTGTCTCTGAACCAACTGTAGAAGAAGGGCCTGGGGTCATCTCCAAAGCAGTCACGTGAGGGTTGGCTGGTTAGTCAGCTGTTTAGAGTGTGATGTTGATAACACCAAGGTCCAGGGTTCAATCCCTGTTACTGGCCAGCCACCAAAATAAGTACATAAAAATGAAACAAAGCAGTCACTTGAAGGTGTCCCTTGAAGCCCCCTCCCATGTTAGCCCAGCTCCTTCTTCTTCCACCCTCTGGGGTCACCTGGTACCCAGGTGAGCTTCTTTCCCCTGAACTCACTGACACAAGGTAGACATCGGCTCCAGCTTTGCAAGGCTCATGCCTGTTAGAAATTTTTGACAGGTTTGGTTAGAGCAGCTCATGGTGCATAATAATGAAAGAACTGTCAGGCTAAATGGCATTCTGACATTTGAAGGAAGAAGCTCATGTAATTTTTGGCTGTTTAAGGGTGAGAAGCCTGGAACTCTGTCTTCTAGTTAAAATAACAAGAAGGAACAATCAAAGTTTTGCTTTTCTCCTCCCTTAACAAGTAGAGACTCGTAGGGAACTTGCTGCTACGAGGAACTTGCCAGGTAAGACAGCTGTTCCGCAACAGGCACTCCGGTGAGGAGCTTTTCTGTGCGTCTTCAGCATCAGCACACATTCAATACGTGTGTGATCAGGACTTTGCCATGAGCTCCGCCAGATGAACTAATTGTCATGGTCCTTGAGTCTGGGATTGCAAAACCTAAGGAAAATAATGCTGAGAGGTAAAGGGGAAATTACATGGGATACCATTAGTTGTGCAATAAATGCTGTGTATGGCGCCACCCACGTTATATCAGCAGCTCCTGTATTAACACAGTGCAGTCTCACATCCTGGGAATCTCAGGGTCCCGTGGCTCTCCAGTCTGGAGGGGCCACAGCAAGGAGATTTGGTCAAAGTAACAGTTCTCACAGGACCAAAGTCTGCATCCAGGAAATATCCCAAACTCAGCCCCTTTCCCAGCCACACTCTTGCCTTCCAGGCCCTGGCCCCGGGGGTGGGTCAGGACTTCTCTGAGGCTGGAAGAGCTGCTTTCTCTCCTTCAGTACAGTCTCATCTCTCGCTGTACTGAAGTTACTCCAGCTGGTCTGGGTTCATCTGGGTGATGTGCGGATTTGTCACTGAAGACAGGCACCGCCATTGTCTTTGCTCCTCTCTGTGAACCTCAGACTGAGCCTGCAGTTTGGGAGCATTTATACTGAAGGAAGCCTTCCCTGAAATGCCTTCCTGTGGTCAACATGACTCAAAGGTTGGGTCTATTCTTACTTATACTGAAGACAGGCACCGCCATTGTCTTTGCTCCTCTCTGTGAACCTCAGACTGAGCCTGCAGCTTGGGAGCATTTATACTGAAGGAAGCCTTCCCTGAAATGCCTTCCTGTGGTCAACATGACTCAAAGGTTGGGTCTATTCTTACTTATACTAACTGAACCACCCAGGAGAGCTCTGCTTTAATACGGGATGTTTGTTTTAGATGAGGATTCTTCAGTCTTGGCACTATTGACGTTTGGATCTGGATCATTCATTGTTGTAGGGTTGTCCTGAGCACTGTAGGATGTTTAGTACCATCCCTGGTCTGTGCCCCTTAGATATCAAGAGCACTTCTCCACCAAGATGTGATGCCCAAAAATGTCTCCCGATGATATTGACGGATGTTCCCAGTGGAGGAAGCGGGGAGCCGTGGGCAAAATCACACTCAGCTGAGAACCACTGTTTTAGATGTATTATAGGTTATCCTAGCAACAATAATTACACAAACAACCACAATTAATGTTATTAATGTTATAAAATTAGCACAGAAGGTGGCTGGGCTCCAGAGGAACTTCAAGATTCCAACCCGACCCTCCCATTCCCAAACCTTTGGAACATTGTTAAAATTCAAGGAAGGTCATATCACAGCTGTGGAATGGAGAAAAAATAGTGCAAAGATGAGCCCAGAGGAGCCAAAAGAGCACTGGACCACAAGTCAGGACACCTGGGTCCTGGNAACATTGTTAAAATTCAAGGAAGGTCATATCACAGCTGTGGAATGGAGAAAAAATAGTGCAAAGATGAGCCCAGAGGAGCCAAAAGAGCACTGGACCACAAGTCAGGACACCTGGGTCCTGGTCTCTGCTCTGTGACGGCGGAGGAAAGTGACAGTGGATAAGCCACTTCTAATATGTCTCTTAATTTTTCCTTCTCAGAATGAAGTAATTGAACTAAATCTGTGGTTTGCCGTGTTTCTTCTGCGATGACCCATGTTGACACTGGAAATACTTCCAATGACGCATCCCAGTGTTGACAGAATGGGTGATTTAATCTTCCAGTAAGAAAGTGCAGTTTCTAGCTGTACTTGAAGATAGCCATAGCCCTTTCTCATAACTGATCGAGAATTCCAGTGCATTCCAACACCCTAGTGAGAACTGCTGAAATATATAATCTTCTCTGTTTCTTCCAGCTCTAAAACTAGAATCAAAGAAGTTTCTTATTTCTCTCGCTTGCCTGTCAGCCAATACAAAGAGCAACATTTTGCTTCCCTGATTTCCAATCCCTGTTACTAGCCAGCAGGTATAATCCGCCATTACTGCTCGTCACTCTGGCCCGGCTGGTAGTAAATTCAGTCTATGCCATTACGGTTTCCTGTTGATGAGTCATCTATTTTCACAAGTTGCTAGTTGTGAGACCAGAGCATAACGTATAGGTTTATAAATATTTTGGTATCTTCCTTTGTCAAGAGATACTTTAAAGGCCCAGTGACACATAAGATTTTCCTGAAACCTTCCCCTTCCCACATTTCTAGAAATTGTTATTGGGTTTGGTGTAAGTCCACTTGGCCATAATTCCTGCAAGTGTTGGTTTGAAGTAGAAGTAGAAGTAAAGACAAGATTTTCATCTTTCAATAATTGTCTGAATAGGCTAAACTCAGGGCATGGCTTATTAGTCTCGGTTGCAAACCATCCGTTCTGTCTCTGTCCTTGAAGTGAAGTGTTTAATCTCCCTTAGCCTCGGTTCTGGAAGGGTCTCCCTCATCTGTTGATCCATTCATTAGACATCCATGGAGCACCTTCTCTGTGGAATTGCACCAGGTGCTGGGGATATAAAGAGGAGTAAGACACAAGCCTTGCTCTTAAAGGACACTTCAGTCTGACAAGGCTATAGCCAACCACTGCCACACACTATGGTGAGCAGCAGAAGTGAAAGAAGCTCAAATTATATGGATGGTCACAGGAAAATGACCCATTCTTCCTAGCAAGACAGGAGGCTGCATAGAGAAAGTTTCACTTGAGCTTGTCCTACAAGATGGGGAAAGAGCGGCGGAATATGGGGACAAAGGCATGGAGGTCTGAAACAGCATGACAAGGTTAGGGTCTGCAACTGCTGGTGCAGGTGTGTGTGCGCACATGTATGTGCATGCATGCACCCTCACACACGTTTGCAAACGTGTGTTGTGGGAGAGCAGCTGAGGCATGATGTGGCAGCAGATGACAACGAAGTAGGCAGAAACAGATCACGGAAGGACTCGTATGCCACAGTAAGGGGGTTGAATTTATTCTCTAGAGAATGGAGGACTTTTGAAGGATTTGAAGTGAGAAATTGCCATGATCCAATCTGCCTTTAAGGAAGACATCCAAGGGCCAGAGTGGAGAATGGATTCCAGGAGGGGCTGGGAAGGGATTTCGGGGGTGGAACCAATAAGGAAGTGAGGGACAGCTGGAAGCCTGGAATGCTGTCCCCTGTCAGGCTTGGGGACCAGGAAGATAAAGGTGTCATTTGCCAAGAAGGGGAATCCAGAGAAAGGAAGAGGTTTTGGGAAAAGATAGTGACTTTCACCAGGAGTATGTTCAATGAGAGGTGACTGGAGCAGCCCCGTGCAAAGGTCGAGTTCTGCATCAGCGGTAGGAAGTCTCATCATGAAAACATCATTGTGACTAAGGGGCACTTTGAACTCTTTGGATGACGGTGCCGTGGAAGCATGAAGGGTTGCACTTCTGGAGTTCTCACACACTCTCCTCGTCCCTCATCAGTGCGTCTGTCGGGATGAGGGGAGCGCACCCATCTTTATTTGGATTGCCTCTGCTGCCTGTCTCGTGTATTCGAGTCATGAAAAAAAGTTTCTCCACCATAGCTGCGGACGGGCTCAGCAAGGGGGAGTCCGAACTCAGAGAGGGGAGTAAGGTTCAGTCTCAGGCCTGAGAATTTGACACTCAACCCCTTTCGCTGAATCACTTGGTTTATCTATGCCCTTTTTTTGGTTCGTTTAATGAGTTAGAACTTTTCTACAACATTCAAGATTTCTTCCTTCCTGAGCATCTACTACATGGCTGGATTTAATACTAAACAAAACTGACATGATCTCTACCCTCACAGAATGGATTGTCTAATACTAAGAAGAAAGTTTAAGGCATTTCATAATCAACAGAAAGGATCAAAACTATATCAAATAGTCTCCAAGTTAGTTACTTCAACTTCAGAAAGTAAATGCACACTCTCTCTTTAAGGTGGCATTTGGGAAACCAGCTGTCTGCCCCACTCGTCCAGTCAGGGAGCAGGCACAGTGGTTTCTCCTGTTGGGGCTGCTGCAGAGCATGAATCACCCCTTGTGGATAATCTTCTGCATCCTGGAGATTCCAAATGAGGGCCTCGCTCTTCCCCAGTGAAAGTGTTTACATGGCATTATTACCGTGATTACTCATGGCCTGCCTTGCTGCCCGAGGGACAAGGGCGAGTCTGAGCTGGAGCCTGTTCCAGGCAAAGGGAAGCAGAATTAAATGTTGTGGGAACCTGTATGCAGAGAAAGAAGTCCGCCCTGGTGATGGCACTGGAGGAAACCATCTGGCAGGAGCTGGGAACTCAGGCGCACCCTCCACAACCATGTGCTCTAGAGGAAGAGCTGCTCATGAGCAGCAAGAACACCGCTACCCCAGGTCCTAAGCTCCTTCAGCCCTTTGATTCCTCTCCTCGATCCTCATTATCGAGCACCTGCTGTTTCAGGCATCGTGGAAGGTGTGGGAGACACATAGACAGAACACACGACCACGGCCCTTGAAGGGTTCGCCGGGTGGACTGCAGTGTTGCACATCCTCCAACCATTGCAACCCCAGGACCCTGCCTTCTGATGGGCTCAGAAATGTCTCAGAGCATAGCAAGGCATTGCCCACATGTGGTTAATCAGCAGGAACCAAGCAACATTTCAGGGCACAAAACAGGAATAGATCCTGTAAGCTGTGGTTGGAACATTAGTTGGCTGCTGATAGATTAGATGGCCTCCCCCTTCCCAGAGAGGAGTGGCCCTAGGATGGTGCCTGGGCCCAGGCAATTCAGGATGCCTACCTCGGGACAGGGCTCACTGGGAAGCCCAAGGTGACTCACCCTCCACACTGTGCCTCCATAGACATTGGAGCCAGGTTTGGGGCAAGAGAGTCTTTGGGAGAAGTTGTCTGTATTTCCAGCATAGGAAGAGCCAGCAGGAGTGGCTGGGCCTGGGGGCCAGGAGGGGTGGACCAGGCCATGCAGTGTCGGTGGCTTGGTGCCTGCCCGGAGAGGGGCCATCTTTTGACAGCCTTCTCTATCCTCTAGCTTCCACCTGTCTCCCACTAACATCTTTTCACCATTGTCTTAGTCTTACATCAAGCTGATCACTAAAAATACTCACTTTCAGAAAATGTCTCATTCTTATTTTTAGCAAAACATTTTTTCTGAAACAAAACAAAACAAAACATTTTTTTCTTGTTCATGTAAATCTTCTTTTCTTTACCCTTGACAACTTCCTTTTAACTTCCAGCAAAGACTTCCTCTCCCCTCCTGTTCTTTCACAAAAACAAGATAATATCAAGCCAAGGGACTGAAAACTGGTTCCGCTGTCCCTGAAGACCAGAAGTGCCCCTTTCAAACCTTTCTCAGAAAGGAAGTGGGGGAAATGGGGGGGGAGCATAAGCAGTTAAACTCCTCTTTGAAAGCCGTAGAAGGCCCCTATCCTGCCACAGGTATCATAAGTGTTAGGAACTGAATTAGGTATAAGGTGCTATGGGATCACAATACAGGATGTCTAGTTGGGCCCGGGATCAGGAGGGCGGCATCTCAGCTGGGTCTTGGAGGATGAACTGGATTTTGCTGGGCATCTGTGCCTTTCCCACCTATCCTAACCACCAACACTTTCAATGGGCCCAAATAAGCACTAGGGTAGATTCAAAGCAGAAAACCTGGGAGTGCAGAGGGAGCGGTGGGGTTACAGGGGTGTGCGCACTCCCTGCGTTGGTGTTGGTGGAGGGGTAACTGCGCCAGTCTCAAGGACGTGAACTCTGGTCTCTTTAAGGGTCTTTTCATCGGGCGACCTCCTTCTTTTACTGTGGCCCATGTCTGTGCCCCTCCCCACCCCCCTCAACACAGCCTAGAATGAAGGATCCCAACATGGAAGACTGAGGACAGTGTTCCCCTATGTCCTGTGCTCTCGGGGAGACTGTGAGTGAGAATCAGAAAGCTCCCAGCCTGGCAGTCACAGCACTTTTGGAAACATTGTGACATGTTCTATAGTCAGAAAACGAGGGGAGGACAGGGAGGGAGCCAGGGAGGGCACAGACTGCAGAAGTGGATGAGGGGAGATCACGGTGGGGAGGCTTCTGGCTGTGTATTTAGGCTGAACTAGGAACGTGCTGATGCTCTGCATTAGTGTTTGATTTATGACCAGGTTGCCCAGCTAGATGTATTCCTGGGTGGAAGTTGCTGAATTAACTCCCTGACATGCTTGATTGCAGTGTTCATGTGTAATAATTTTGTAATAATTTACTGACAAGTTTACTACCTGAGTGTGGACACTTCCTGTCCCCTGCATTCAGGCCAGAGAGTTAATATCTGTGCAGGCACCACAAGGATGGGGCTGGAGATTGACAGACCACCAGCCTCCCACCTAGGATCACAGTGCTGCCCCCATGCAGAGCACTTCCCTCCCCTACAGCCACGCCTACTGCCTCTGCTGCTGCTGTTTCTGCTGTTACTGCCACATTTCCACTGCCAATCTGGGCCAAGTTCTGGCCCCACAACCTAGGGGCCCTGCATTGCCCTGGACAGCCCAAGGCATGCACCTGCACCAGTGGCTGGGCCACCAGGCCAATTGCTCAATGCCTGTGCTGCCCCCTATGCCCACAGGCCTGAGCCCGCTGTGTGCATGCTGCCACTCAGCATCCCTCCACAGCTCATGTGCATGTTCTACTTCCCATCAGACTTATTTACAAAATACTAGTTTAAAGATAAAAATATTTAAAATTTCAGAACAGTCCCAGCAGAGCATTAAACCAGATACTGGGCTCTTCCCGTGTGACTGTGTAAATCACACACCCATGAACCTGGCCCCAAGTACAAGGAAGCAGTCTAATGCCATAGATGGGGCAGGAGAGCTGAGAGAAATCCCTGCAAGACCCTGCAAGCCTTTACCCTGCCATGAACTTCCAAAGGCTGGTGATAAGACAGCAGGGTGGAGAAAGATATGCTGCAGAACAGAAGGGTGAGAGTGGAACCAGAGGCCGAAGAAAAATTCCCAGTGATCCAAAGAGCAGGCAGAGGGAAATCTTCCACAACTTACATGACTGGTGGCTGAGCTGCATAGTGTAAAGATCCCAGAGTCTTCCTGGCACTCAGCTGCTGAGTCATGCTGGTAAGAAAGGCAAGACCCTCTCCTCAAAAACGTTTGAAGCTAGTGGTGAGCTGAATGTAACTAAAGCTTCAGTGAAGCCTAGACCCAGCTCAACTACAGATTAGACTAGTTTAGTTTCCTGTATTGCCACCTGACATAGAAGAGGTGTGTCCTTTTCTGGGGGTAAATTTTATTCACTTCAGTCTCTACTATGCTTTTACACAATGTCTAGCACACACACAAAAATTACAATATGTGCAACAAAAGGAAGACCCTTGGTCAAGAGACAAAACAGTAATATAATTATACCTAGACTTATTGAGATGTTGGACTTTAAAATAAGAGGGACTTTAACTATGATAAGTATGTTAAAGGATCTAATGGAAAAGGTGGGCAATATGTGTGAACAGATGGGGGATTTCTCCATAGAGCTGGGAACTACAAAAGTATACCTAGACTTATTGAGATGTTGGACTTTAAAATAAGAGGGACTTTAACTATGATAAGTAAGTTAAAGGATCTAATGGAAAAGGTGGGCAATATGTGTGAACAGATGGGGGATTTCTCCATAGAGCTGGGAACTACAAAAGAAAAAAAAAGAGCCAAATGGAAATGTTAGGTATGGAAAATATAGTAGTACAAATGAAGAGTTCAGTCTATGGGCTTTACAACAGATTGGATGTAGCAAGACTGATTAATAGAGTTATCCAAACTGTAAAGAAAGGAGAAAAAGGAAACAGAATGTACAATACCTGTGAGATAAAAGTATCAAATGATCTAAAATACAGGTCATGGAAGTCCCTGATGAAGAGGGAATATAGAAATGGTACAGAATAAATGTTTGAAGAGATAACAGGTAAGAATTTTCTAGAATTGGTGGAATATCTACCAGAAGGTCCAAGGTTAGTGAATCATAAGTTGGGATAAAAACACACCCCTAGGCATATTGGGGTGGAATCACTGAACACCAAAGATCAAGAGAAAAATCTTAAAAGCAGCGAAAAGAGAAAAAAGACACTTCATGTACAGGGAATAATAATAAAGATATTGACTTTTCATAAAAACAGTGAGGGCCAGAAAATAAAAAAATAACAGCTTTAAGATACTGAAAGATCTAGAATTTTGTTTCCAGAGAACATATCTTTCAAAATTGATAGCAAAACAAAGACATTTTAAACAGACAAGAGTGGATGATTTGTCTCCAGCAAGCTTGCACAGTGGGGAATGCTACAGTAAGCTCATCAGGCTCCAGGGAAACGGGACCAGGTGAAAGTCCAGATCTGCAGGACAAAATAAAGAGCACCAGAAAGGAGAGTAAGCTTTCCACTATAAGAAAGCCAAAAACAGTTGTCTGCATCACCTCAGCCTCTCCTAGCTTGTCCAGGACAAGCCCAGGGTAAGGTGTCCATGGCTCCTGTAGTTGTGATAGAAAAGGCACAGGTGACCAGAGCCCTGTTGGCCAGAACAGATTATGACAAACTGCAGAGCTTCCCCCAGAACCAATGCCAGTGCCCAACGGACCCACAAAGAGGAAGTGAGGGGAGGACAGGGCGTCAAAGCAGGTAATCCCTAACCGTCCCAGTCTCAGCACACGGGGGAAGTGGTGAGACTGTCCAGGAGACTGCTTGCCTGGCAGCCCCCAAGCCTCGTCCCACCTGGGACCTCTTTAGGACCACCAGCCCTGGAGAGTTCTGCACTGCAGGATGCACATGTGGCCATTCACAGACCAGGCTCCTTCTTCTCTGAATTAGTCTGTCTGTTCAGTAACCCCAGAGGCCTAACCCAGCCTGTAAAAATCACAGGAATCCCCTGCCCTCAGCATCCCAACTCAGGTTTTTTTGGTCAGGCTATGAGTATGGGGAGGGGGAGAGGCATGCATGAAGAGAAAGAACCTTAAAAAAACTTCTACTGACTAAATTTTTATTTAGGAAAGATCAGATAGAAATGGAAAAATTCTACACTTTTCCAGGGACTTACAATCCAAATAGAAAACAATTAGCCTGAGAAGCAAGATTTTAAAACTGTTTTTTGTGGAGCAGTATTTGTATCCAGGATCTATTAAAATAGTTAAATTCCCTGCAAAGTATACCTTTTAAAAAGTAATGCATGCTCACTAAATTTTTTTTTAATTTCAGAAAAGTAAAATATAGTTCTAACGATGATTGCTAGTAATGTAATTTATTTATTTATTTAATTATTTTTTTTTTTTTACATTCTAAGATGTTGTGGAGCAGTTGGGGGGAGGGGAAGAGGTTAAAAGGGAGGGGTATAAGGTGGCAGGAAGGGGAAGGACGGTGGGAGGGCATGGCTGAGGCCTGTGGTGCACCCCTTATTTTGGCAGGGGAGCCCTGGGAGCTTCCAGTGGCAGCTCAGTGGTCATCACTGAGTGGGATATGGACAATGGGGTGGCATGGCTGAGGCCCTCAGGCCCCCCACCACCCCAGCCTGGGAGCCTGGAGAGCTTCCAGCTGTGGCTCAGTCATCGCTGGGCTGGATGCAGACATCAGGGGGCCATGGCTGAGGCCCTCAGCTCTCCTCCAACCCAGGAGCGTGGGGGCTTCCACTCGTTCTAGGCTTTATGGGTGTTCTTTGGTGGTCTTAGACCTTTACTGGTTAATATCAGAACTTTGATCTGTGGGTTTCTTGTTTTTTCTTTCAGTGCTGTGTTGGATTACTAGCTACCTCCACCACTTAAACTCTGCACTGGAACTAGTTTGTTGTCCTTTGCTTACTTCTGAAATGGGGGAACTTCCTGTGGGGACCAACATATGAGCCCTGTGGTTGAGTTAAATTGCTGCTTTGCTGCTGATTCTTTGAGGAAGGCTTTTTGTGCAGCTCAGGTTTTAATTGTTGACTTTGTAAGCATTTCCAGGTCTTTTGAGGTCCATTACACTTGGGTTGTGTGGAAACTCTGGTCTGGGCTTGGACTTTTCAGCAAACTGCACCCCCTGCAGTTCTATATTCCTGACCAGTCTCCGCTGAGTGGGCCTGTGCTGATTGGGGGGCAGATCAGACTGTCCTGGTGGGCCAGTGTCCCTCACCCCCTGCACTCCAAACACTTCCTGTCGGGCGGGCTGTGCACCCATCCCTTGCAATTACTCACTGGCCTCTGAGTGGCTCCTTTTTTCAGTTGTCTGTGGTCTCTCACTCCTGTATGGGTCCATGGGAGCCCAGTTAGTGGTCTTGCTGGCCTGGGGGCCATCAAGGCCTTCTCCTCCCCTGCCACCTCCAAGCAACTTCATAGGAAGGGCACAGCTGCAGCTTTTGTCAGCTCCTGTTCTGTGTGCTCACCAGCTCCAGCCTTGAAGTGCTCAGGGCTTGAACCAGTTGGAGCGGTCCTTTCTTTCTCTCATCGTGGCTTCTTCTGCCTTCATGAACTCCGTAGGTCTCTCCTCCTCTTCCCCTGAGCTCTAGCGGCCCCAGCTTGGCAGTCATTACTTTTCAATAGTTGTAAATTGGTTGATTGTCAGCGAGAGTGACGCTGGGGACCATCAATTCCACCACCTTGATTCTCCCTCCCAGCTAGTAATATAATTTTTGTCTCTTTCATTCCAGTCTTTTCTCTAAAATTGGTTATATGGGCTTTTTTGTCTGTCTGTTTTAGATGGAGGTATTTTTATTTTGCTTTTTTAAAAAAGTAGCTCTTACGCTGTATATACCACTTAAAATTCCATATCTTTCTCTCAATTCATATTATAAGGACCTTTTTATATTGTAACAGAATACTTTAAAACAAATGTTTAAAATAATATTTATACCACAAAATAATGTTTTTATTTCAGAAAAATTAAAAATTTTTTAATATAGACAAATCAAAATAAAATAAGTTAAAAGCACCCAGTCACACTTTCACAACCTTCTGCTTCTCTGCTCCCACCATCCTTGCCAGTGTAGGAGCAGTGAACCTCAGTCTTTGCCATACGTATTATTGTGTATTATAGATATGTGTATGTGTGTATGTATGTGTACATATGTGTGTGTATATATATGTGTATATGTGTTTATATGTATGTTTATATGTGTGTATGTATGTGTATACATGTATTGTATATGTATGTGTATATGTGTGTATATGTAGTGTGTGTATATATGTATTTGTATATATGTGTGTGTGCATGTATATGTATGTATATATGCATATGTGTATATGTGTTTGTGTGTGTGTATATATGTGTGTGTGTTTATGTGTATACATAGATATGTGTATATACATGTGTGTATATGTGTGTACGTATGTGTGTGTATATATGCATGTATATGTGTATGTCTGTATATATATGCACGTGTGTGTATATGTTTGTGTATGTATACACATGTCTATATGTGTGTTTGTATGTGTATGTATATATGTATATGTGTGTATATGTATGTGTATGTGTGCATATGTCTGTGTGTGTGCATGTGTGTATATGTATATTCTTTACATTGACTCTAATCCAACTCTTACCCCAACCTCAGTGATATTGATATCCTCAGTATCAGTTTCTGGATATTCAAGCTCATTATTTTTAGGATTATGAGAGGTCTTGGGGGCTTCTGCAGTAACAAGAATCGGGAGGCTCATGCCTTCCACCCATCCTTTCCGGCTACCCCGACATGCCCTCGCCTGTCTCTGCCTTGCTCCCACCCTCTCCAGGACCTCCGCTTCCCCCGCCTACATGGGCTGGACCCCTTGCAAGCTGTGGCCATTAGATGTCAGAGTCCAGCCTCCTGGTGAGTGTAGCAAAGGACAGAGCAGAGGGCAGGTGCCAGCCCCCTGCTTGCAGGACCAGCACAGCTGTGTCCCTTTACACTGGAGGGCAGGGAGATGCCCTCCTGTACCTTGTGTTCCCAAAGACCCCTCGTCCCCAGGCTTACCTTTCCAGGGACTAAAAGCTTTTTTAAAAACCCAGAGGGCAAAGAGGTTTCAGCTTAGGGACTATTAAAGGGGACTATTAAAGACCTGGCTTCTAGCTTGGAAGAGGAAAGAGAGGAGAAAATGTAGCAAACACCGCACATATTAATATGCAAAAAATATCCTGGCACACGCAGAAGCCTACAGAGGTGAGATGTGCTGGGCAGAAGGTGAGGTGCATCTTTTAAGCATGTTGGGGCAGAGAAAATAATGAGAACAACTGGGTCAGAGGGAGCAGTGATACTAGATGAATCCTACACACCAAGGCAAGCAGCAACTGGCTAAATATAGCCCACTCTTTGCTTATGTGCTTTTACTTGTTCTGGAAGAAAGATCTTTTAAAGAGAGTTCTCTGTGTCTTCTTTGGTACTGTATTAGTCAGAGAGGGAGGGAGAGGGAGAGGGAGAGGGAGGGAGAGGGAGGGGGGGGGGGAGAGAGAGAGAGAGAGATTTAGTTTGAAGAACTGGCTCACACAGTTGTGGGGCTATTGAGTCCAGAATTCACAGGCAAGCCAATAGGCTGGAAATTCAGGTAACAGTTAATGCTGCAGTCTTGAGTCTGAACTCCTCAGGGAAAGCCAGGCAGGTGGGAAACCAGGCAGGGTTTCTGTGCTGCAGCCTTGAGGCCGAATACCTTCTTCTTTGGGAAACCTCAGTCTTTGTTATTGAGGCCTTCAACTGATCGGATGAGGACCTCCCACATCATGGAGAGTCATTTGCTTTACTCAAAGTATACTGATTTCAATGTTAACCTCATATAAAAAAATATTTTCATAGCAACATGTAGACTGGCATTTGATCAAAAAACTGGGTACCATAACCTAGTCAAGCTGACAGTAAAATTAACCATCACAGTTGATGAAACAACAGGGCACCATTGCCTAGTCAGTTGGATGCTAAAATTAACCATCTTTGCAAACTTCAAGAGAAACAGAAAATTAAAGCCAAGTTGCATAGCTGGGATAAAGTTCCAGGAGCTCATTCTGCAAG
>NW_007731349.1:53438-74166 GCF_000696425.1 Galeopterus variegatus | reverse complement strand
AACAGAAAATTAAAGCCAAGTTGCATAGCTGGGATAAAGTTCCAGGAGCTCATTCTGCAAGGCACATTTCTCATGGAGTTTGTACCTCAAAAAAACGCTCAAGTCTCCTTACAACAGCATGTTCATAAACAGAGACTTTTAAGTCAGATAGACTGAGCTAAATCCTGGCTTTGTCATTTAATGATTGTGTTACCCTGGACAAGTTAGGTGGCCTCTCTGAGCCTCAGTTTACACGTCTGCAAAATGAGTATGACAGCTACCCCACAGTGTTTAATGTGTTTAGCATGGTGCCTGACGCAGAATGAGGCCCTGGATAAACAGTAGCTTTTTGTAAGATTAGCAAGAGCCATAAAATGTGCCCCCTTCGTTTGATCTTCATGGAAGCCACTAATACCCCACTGGCGTTTTGACAGTAAGTTCATGGTTCAAGGCGACTCATCTACCTTCTGTCTTTTCCCCCTGAAGTCTCCATGGGAAATGGTGGCTCTGGAAGCTTTAACTTCTCCATCCTCCTTTCTACCTGCCCTTCCTGCCAGGGTAACAGCAGCAGCTCAATAGAAACCTCCCAGGACTGCTTCAGGAAAGCTGCCACCCAGAAAAAGACAGAATTAATGTTGACTGCCACAGGTGCCCTGCCCCTGGAAGCTTTTCTTAAAGCTCCCTCCATTCTTGGTCCCTGGAGGTAAGGACGACTTCTGGAAAAGTGGTTGTAGTAAGAGGACATTGTTACATTAGGAGACACATTTCTATTATCAGGAAGCAATCCTCTTGGAAGCTCCACTTCAAGGTGCAGGAGATGCTGGGGCCCTATTCATGGGATTCTTCCATTTGTCTGGCAGCCAGAAAATAGAATTTAAACGTAAACATACAGTACAATCCTGCTATAAAACATTGTGCTATTCCAGAGATTCAGTTACACCGTGTAGCTATTTCTCTCTGTAAGACCTGTAAGTTCTACATCACAGATGCTGTTCTTGGCATGATGACGATGCTCCAGAGCCCCGAGGCCACTGTAGCATCATCCACGCTCAGCAAATCCATGTCATCGGACACCAGCATGCACTCACAACAGGACAAATGTGTCCCCATCCAAGGAGCACAAGAAAATGAGAAGGGACTGGGGAATCCTCCCCCAGCTCGCCGGCAGGTGTTTTCCTCTTTCTCTTTTCTTTCTAATTATGTGTATTCATCTTTCCTGAAACTGTAAATCTCACTCTGTGAAATTACTCATTTTTATAGCCTGTACATGAGCCAAGCGGCACTAAGCTCTGTTAAAAATGATAGAAAGTAGATGCCTTTGGACACTGGCATCAGCCAGTTCATTGTTTAAGATTTACCTCAATTGACCTTAAGATGCACGTGGGTACCATTTGGCAATAAACCAAGTTTTATTAAATTCAGTCAACTTTCTTTGAAAGACAGACAGACTGCTAAATACAAAAGACTACTAAAACAAAAGCTGAAATTAAATAGACATGTAAAATGATGAACAGTTGAATTAAAACAGAAACCTGATAGCAACCAGGCAATAATATTTCCTCTACAACCCCCCCAACCCCACGCCTTGAGGATTGAAACGTTGTTGTTATATCAGACCCTCATGAAAGGCGCTTGTGGAAATTGATGCAGTGTTCTGTCTAATGTCATATTTAAAGTTCTCCTTAACTTTTAAATATCCCCTAAATAAATGCTCTCATTTATTCAAAATGACGTGTTATTTTTTAGGAGGGGACTATATAAAAAATAAAATCCATGTCTCAGCTCTTGAAGGTTTCGGCCATTGGACTAAAATGGTGTGTCTTAATTTTCTTTTAAAACCAAACACATGTCCTAGCCCTAGAAGTATTGAACTTATGAAATGTTAAGTGCTTTTGAAAATGAAGTCTTGTATATTGTTACCTCTTATTACAAAAGAAATTACATACACATTACAGTGACATCAGAAAACGTAGATGAGCGAATGAACCACATCAAGCAGCTATGATTCCAATCACCTAGAAATGATCACTGATGGCCTCTTGATGTATTTGCTCTAAGTGCGTGGATATGCATACACACATGCATGCTAAACGTAGATGAGCGAATGAACCACATCAAGCAGCTATGATTCCAATCACCTAGAAATGATCGCTGATGGCCTCTTGATGTATTTGCTCTAAGTGCGTGGATATGCATACACACATGCATGCACATCATATGTGTGTCCCCCATGCATGCCAATATATATGCAGATCGCATGTGTCCTATAGAAAAATATATATACCATGTGCATCTTCCATATGCATATATGTACGCAGATGTAGCTTTCATATGTATACAAACACATGCATACATCATGTGTTTCTCATATGCACACAAACATATATGCATATCAAATATGTCTTCCATGTGCACACAAAGGTATATCATGTGTCTTTCATATGCACACAAACACATATGCACACCACATGTGTCTTTCATATGCACATACCTCCTTCTGTGTTTTATGCACATATAAACATACATTTATATCATCCATGCCTTTATATGTGTGTATCTGCTGTTGTTTTTTTTTAAATGATGATGTTTAACCTAGTCTACTATAACCTGACTTTTTCCACTTTGTTTTGTTTTGTTTTTCACTTTTGCATGGAGGACGTCTTTCCACACCAACAGACCTTTATTTAATAGCTGCCTAATAGTATGGTGTATGGATTCACAATAATTTATCTAATTGTCTCCTATCGTTAGACACTTAAGCAGCTTATGGCAGTGTTGCCAACAGAACATCCTAGGGTTTTTTATAGTCTCAAACATAGTCTGTGGGTCAGACTTAATTTCTCACTTTATGAGACTCTCATAGTGTATTTATTTGACATTTTTATAACAGGCTTCTGCCTTGAATTAGAGCTGCTTATGTACAATATTTCTCCTTTCTCTCTTTGCTTGGGGCAAGGGTTGACTTCTGGATTCCTGAAATGCAATTCAGCCCCATTCAGTTTGATCACCATGTGTTAGCCTTACCACATGCTTGCACATTATAGATTCTCAGTAAATGTGTGCTGAATGGGAAATTCACTCTACAAATGGAATCTCACGGAAGGACCTGGTGGGCTCTGTCACTTGTAGTTCATTTCAGAGGCAGTACAGTGAGTGCAAGCTTTGAAGTCAGACAGGTGTGGGTTTAAGGCTTGGTTCTGTGACTTACAAGATCTATGGCCTCGGTGTGGAACTTCTCAAGGCCCCATTTCCTTATCTCAAAATGAGATTAATTATGGAAACTTCCCCATGGTTTGTGAAGATTATTAAAGACAGAGTAAGCAAAATAGTCAACCCAGCGTCCAGTATGCAAACGATGTTTGCTGTCATTATTGTTATTATCGGCTATTGTTTCTTGAATAAGACAAATAAAAATTTAAATTATGTGCTAAACTATTAGTGGATACTAAGTTGAATTTAATTAATTTCTCAGCATAAAAGAAACAAACAAAAAAAGGAGAATGAAAATTTCTTCCTTGTCTTAGTCTGTTTTGTGCTGCTATAAGAGAATACCTAAGACTGGGTAATTTATAAAGACAAAGATTTATTTCTTATCATTCTAGAGGCTGGGAAATCCAAGACTGAGGAGCCGGCACCTTGTGAGGACCTTCCTGCTGTATCACCCCATGGTGGAAGGTGGAAGGGCAAGAAAGCACAAAAGAGAGAGAAAGAAAGGGTCAAACTTTTATAACAATCCCACTTTAGTGATAGTGACATTAATCCATTCATGAAGGCTCTTAAAAGCCACACCTCCCAACACTGTTGCATTGAGGATTAAGTTTCCAACATGCAAACTTTGGGGGACACATTCAGAACATAGCATCACTGATACAGCTTTCTGCACCTCCACAAGGCCAATCCACCCAGATTTGTTGACCTGGACATCTGATGAGTCTATCGGAGGCTTTCTCAAAGCTCACGGGGTGTGCTGATAGCACAGTCCTCAGTGACTGTATGGTGTGTTCTGTCTGAGGAGTTCAGGGCCTGAATTGTATTCCTCGTGTATACAGCTTTGGTTTCCAGATGGAGAAGTGGCACTGTGGAGAACTGTGTAAAAGTGATGGCCCAGTATCACAGACTGCTGGACTGTGTGCACATCTGAGATTCAGCATCAGATTATTCTAGAACATGCAGTAGGTGTTCTGCAATGTCTGCCTAAAGCCATAACCCAGACTCCTCCAGCTGTGGCTACGTCTCACCCATGGGTTTCCCTGACATGTTGAGCAAGAATGCCTTCTGTGGTGGGAGTTCTTACACTCCAGAATGGATGAGAAGCACCATAAATGGTTTTTAAAATGCATATTCTCTGACCCTACCAGAGGCTGATTCAGTGGCTTTATGGGCCAACAATCTGAATTCTCACACTGTCTAGGAAGTTCTGATTTAGATAGCCCATGGGCCACACATTGAGAAAGCATAGTCAGTGAATACTACAAAGGTTCTACACATGAGAAAGAAAGCATTGTGTTTCTTGACTCTATTCTTTAATCTCTAGGCTACACCTTCTCTTTAAATTCTACTAACAATCCCATGTGAGGATGTAATGGGCACTTCAAAAGCCCATGTTCCAATAAAACTGTCCTTCCCAGCTCTGGAAAATTAACTTTGTTTCAATCGCCCCCTTTGTTAAACTCAGAAATCTCAGAGCTCTGCAAGACATACAATTATTTCATTTAAGGTTTCAGGTAATTTCTGTTGCCAAAATATTTTCAAAATTGAAAATTGCTACGTGAGCTCACAGTACTATTATTGTACCGTTAGTTTTCTCAACAACAAAAATAAAGCTTTTTTATTTTCATCATTTATAGCAAGTATAGCTAGTATTAAGTATAATAAAAAGGCCCTTTACGGGCCGGCCCGGTGGCGCACTGCTACAGTGTGCCGCTTGGGAAGCGCAGCGGCGCTCCCTCCGAGGGTTCGGATCCCACATACAGACCGGTTCCTGCTCACTGGCTGAGCAAGGTGCGGGTGCAGCGCCAAGTGTTGCAATCTCGTTGCTGGTCCCGGTCCGGTACGGGCGCGACACTGAGGGTTGCGATCCGTTGCCGGACACGAAAAAAGACAAAAAATAAAAAATAAAAAATAAAAAAAAAGGCCCTTTATTTTCTCAGGAAGAAAAAAGGAAACCAGTCAAGACCTGCTCAGTGTGGTATTGAATAATAAAAACAAAAGAACAATATTTCCTAACATCATTGCTTAATATTAATTGTTCTTTTATCTTTGACTCTGTTGCTAATTAAATTTTCATTTTATTTCCCATGATTTGTCTTCAGCAGTTTCTACAAATTATTGCTAATCAGCGTGACGAAATGGAATCACCTTTTAAACAGTTTTGGTTTAGACCAAATGGCATTAAAATCACCTTGGCTGCCTTGTGCTATAACATGTTACACGGATACCAACTGCTACCACTAATGTACCTGACCTTTTACACAAGTTTTAAATAAATCTATGAATATATTTATATGCATGCATGCACAAACATGGAATAGAAGCAGTGCTGGTTTGTAGAGTGAGTTTCGTGCTGGATTTTTCTGTCTCTACTATCTTCTCAAGAGGTAATCTAGGGTGAATCTTTTAACCTGAAACTCGATTTTCATTATAAGCAAAATAAAGAGTGTGTATTTTCAAGGGAGAAGGGCTGTACATAGAAATAGAGATTTCTCGAAGCTCTGCTTAAAGTCCCTTCTAATAAGGTACAACAAATGGGGAAGCAGCCAATCACCCCACCCACCAGACTTCCCTGCAGTTTTCAGGGTGCAGGACACCAGTGGTGGGGCTAGGATACCAGCAGCAGCCACCAGTGAGGGACCACAACAGCCCATAAAGAATTAAGAGAAACAATGGGGTCAAGGGTACCAGGTGGCAAAACCCCAGTGCCCTTCGTGCATCAGTGGGCCCCAGAAGTGGTACCGACTGGTGCCCAGCAGAGCACTGGGCAAGTCTGTTGCACCTGACGGAGCAGCTTGAAAGGCAGCTGCACCCAGCAAAAGTTGCAGGAGCACACGTGAGATGGACCCACAGAAATGATAATTACCTTGTGGTGGGGGTGAGGATGGGGTTAGGGGAAGGAAGGCAGGGGAAGTAATAGTCCCTGCACACTGATCAGGTGACTGCCAACTACTTCACACTTACAGTACCTCTGCTGTCCACAGAAGACATAGAGTATTCCTATCTTTAAGTCTTAGATGACAAAACAGAATTGCAAAACAGAGTGACCTAAGTAGAGAGATATTGTAGTATGGATGATAATCCTAGAATTTGTGTTCTAAAGTACATTTTAAAATACAGCCCTGTATTAGTCAGTTTCTGTTGCTTATAACAAAATACTTGAAACTGGGTGATTTATAAAGAAAACAAAATTTATTTCTAACAGTTTCTGAGGCTGGGAGGTCCAAAGTCCAGAGAACACCTGTGGTGAAGGTCTCATTGGTGGTGACAGTAATGGCAGGTTATCACATTGTGAAAATGGTGGAGCAGAGAGAGCAGGAGACCAACCTCCCCATTCACTCTCCTTTTAATGCCCTCAGAACCATGCCCCCAACCACCATTATTAATCCATTCACTACGGCGTGGTCCTGCAATCTAATCACCTCTTCAAGGCCCCACCTTTCAATTACCATAATAAGATTTCCCACCCTCCACAGTTACAGTGGGGATTAAGTTTTCAGGGGACATTCAACCCAAGACAAGCCCCATATATAAAATAAAACCATTGTGTAGATACCACTACACACCTATTAGAATGGCCAAAATTGAAGACTGATCACGCCAGGTGTAGGAGAGCATATGAAGGAACCAGAATGCTCACACTGCTGCCGGCCATGTGAAATGGTGCAACCACCCTGGAAAACAGTTTGTCAGTTACTTAAAAAACTAAATATAGTCCTTTTTACCTTATGACCAGCCATAATGTAAATTCTCTCCAGAGAAATTAAAACATGTGCTCAAACAAAGACTGGTACACAAATGTTCAGAGCAGTTTTCTTTGTAATAGCCCAAAACTGAAAACAACCTTAGTTCTCAACAGTTGAGTGGATAAACAAATCATGGCATGCAATGGAATATTACTCAGCCATAAAGAAGGTTACACACCGTGTGATTTCATTTATATAACCAGAAATGAGGAAATTTGGGGGATGATGAATATGTTCATTATCATAATTGTGGTCATGATTCTATGGGTGCATTCATAGGTCAAAACTTCCCAAATTTCACACATTAAATACATGCAGTTTATTGTATAAACTCAATATATCTACCTGAAAAAAATAACAGGCCCTGCACTCAATGTGTCAGACCACACTTAACACTGTCCTGTAACTTTATCAATATGATTTGGGATTTTTGGTCTCATGAAATGCTTGTAAATTTTCCAGAGATTACTGGGACCATTTGTTAAACTATCTTTGCTTTCAGATATGTGATTGGATTAATGCCTGCAGCTTCTTACCTGATCCATGACCTTAAAATGTCAGTCATAGGTTAGAGTTTCACGAGTGAAGATCCAATCGCACCTTCTTCTAGTGCTCAGAAATGCGGGGCCTCTGTGAAGGTATCGGGGCCTATTTCCAAACTCAGGACCAGAGGGCAGAAAAAAGTTGGGGCTTATAAAATTTAAACTCTTTGTAGAACAATCTATTCAGAACAAGTTTAGGGTATCAAATAATAATTTGCAGGAACCTTATTCTGCATCACTCTCAGGACTGTATGGGTCATCAGGCACACAGGAAGAATGCAAGAGGGGCTGCTGGTCAGAGGACCACCTGCCCCTGGAATCTGAGAGCCTCGGTGCAAATTCGCACCACATTTCACAATTCAGAGATCATGAAAAGATTCATCCATCATTTGCAGTGACTAAAACCCCTCATGTCTGTAATTCAAGCTCTTGTCCTCTGCTACGTCTTTCCATGATTGTTTTTTCTTTATTTCTTTATTTTTAATTGACACATATTGATTGTACATATTTATGGGATACAGAGTTATGTTGTAATACATGTATACAATGTGTGATGATCAAATCAGGGTAATTAACATATTTGTCATCACAAAAATTCATCATTTCTTTGTGACAAGAGCATTTTAGCTCCTTCCTTCTAGCCAATTGAGAACATACAGTAAAGTATTATTAATTATAGATGCCCGGCACTAAAACAGTATTGCATAATCGGGTTCAAAAAGAGGGAAACCCATAAAGGGGAACAGGGCTAATACTGTGGGGGGGGGAGGGTAGGTGTGTGTGTTTGCAATGGGGAAATTTTTTTTAAAATTTTTATTGAATCATAATTGATTATACATATTTGGGGGTTCAATGTTGACATATGTTGATCAAATCAATATTACTACCATTTATATTGTTACAAATCATACTTATTCTTTATGCTCCTGTCCAATCTCTCCCCACCTCTATCTCCCTCCCCACTCCCCCCTCTAATTGCCCTAGATTTCTCTCCCTCTGAAAGAGTAATGGTTACTCTGTTGATTTGTTGCCTAGATGATCTGTCCAATGCTGAGAGGTGTGTTCCGGTCCCCCAATATTATTGTAGAGCAGATGCTTCTTCTGTCACTCTGAAATGGGCTTTGTGGAGAGAGACAGCCTCTTCTTTGGTCTCTGCTGGTGATTCTCCATGTATCAATGCACTCCACTGGCTAGGGGGCCATCTGCATGGTGGTTGTGGTGTCTAGACACTTTCGTGGCAGCCGTGGTTATCGTGGTGGCTGTGGTGAGCCACTCACATGGAGGTGATGTTTTTGGCATGCTCCTTACCTAGTTGGTGGGGCAATGGTGGTGTGCCTGGTTGTGGGTGAAGGGTTTGGTTCCCAATTACAAGCCTCAGGACCCCAGATGAACCCCATGGTGCTGGCAGTGTGACTGGTTGTTCCCTCTTTCTGGCTTGGTAGCCCAGGGAACTTCCAGTCCTTCTAGATTTTATAGGTGTTCTTTTGTGAAATGAAACCTTTACTAGTTAATATCAAACTTTGTCTCTGGTTGTGGGTACTCTGATTCTTCTTTCAGTTCTGGGTTTGAATATTTGCCGTTCCCACCACTTAAACTCTGTTCTGGAACTAATTTGTTGTCCTTTGCTTACTTCTAAAATGGGGGAACTTCCTGTGGGGACCAGTGCTTGAGCTCTGTGGTTGAGCTAAGTTGCTGCTTTGCTGCTGATTCCCTGGGGAAGGCTTTTTGTGCGGCTCAGGTTTTAGTGGTTGACATTATAGGTACTTCCAGGTTTAGTGAAATCCAATGCACCTGGGTTGTGCAGAAACACTGTNTGGTGTGCCTGGTTGTGGGTGAAGGGTTTGGTTCCCAATTACAAGCCTCAGGACCCCAGATGGACCCCATGGTGCTGGCAGTGTGACTGGTTGTTCCCTCTTTCTGGCTTGGTAGCCCAGGGAACTTCCAGTCCTTCTAGATTTTATAGGTGTTCTTTTGTGAAATGAAACCTTTACTAGTTAATATCAAACTTTGTCTCTGGTTGTGGGTACTCTGATTCTTCTTTCAGTTCTGGGTTTGAATATTTGCCGTTCCCACCACTTAAACTCTGTTCTGGAACTAATTTGTTGTCCTTTGCTTACTTCTAAAATGGGGGAACTTCCTGTGGGGACCAGTGCTTGAGCTCTGTGGTTGAGCTAAGTTGCTGCTTTGCTGCTGATTCCCTGGGGAAGGCTTTTTGTGCGGCTCAGGTTTTAGTGGTTGACATTATAGGTACTTCCAGGTTTAGTGAAATCCAATGCACCTGGGTTGTGCAGAAACACTGTTCTGGGCCTGAGTCTTTTCATCAAATTGCACCCCATGCAATTCTATATTCCTGACCAGTCTCCACTGAGTGGCCCTGTGCTGATTGGGGTACAGATCAGCTGTCCTTGCTGTGCCCCAGTGTTCTCCTGGTGGGCCCGTCTCCCCCACTGCCCATGCTCCAAACACTTCCCATGGGATGAGCTATGCACCAGTCCCTTGTGATGATTCACTGGCCTCTGAGTGGCTCTTCACTCCTGTGTGGGTCCACAGGAGCCCTGTCAGTGGTCTTGCTGTCTTGGGAGCCAGCAAAGCCCTCTCTTTCCCTGCCACCTCCAAGCAACTTCATCCAAAGGGCACAGCTGTGGCTTTTGCTGACTCCCGCTCTGTGCACTCAGCAGTTCCAGCCTGGAAGTGGCCAGGGCTCAAAACAATTGCAGAGGTTTTTTCTTTCTCTCATTGTGGCTTCTCACACCTTCATGCACTCTGTAGGTCTCTCCTCCTCTTCCCCTGAGGTCTAGTGGCCCCAGCTTGGCTGTCATTGCTATTTAATAGTTGTAAATTAGTTGATTTGTGGGAGAGAGTGACACTGGGGACCATCTATTCTGCTATCTTGACCAGAAGTTTCTGCAATGGGGAAATTTAGAAGGAAGAGTTAATCTGCTTGGCTTGACTGCCTCTCTGAAAGGAAAGATTTTCTTTTCAGAATTGAAACCATCTAAGTTTTCTTTTGAAAGCAGAGACAATGTGGCTATGTAGGAGAACGTCCTCATTCTGTGGAGAGGCATGGGGCCGTGTTTGGGGTGGAATGCCATGATATCTGCTGTCTGCTGATGGGTGGTTCAGCAAAGACAGCAACAGCTGCAACAATACCTCTGCACGCAGAAAGATAAAGCAGATGTCCTACAACATTAAAGGGTGTATGGGTATTCATTGTACACCTCTTTTGACTTTCCTTTAGATTTGAAAATTTTCGAAATAAAGATGCAGGGAAAACAGAGATATTTCCATCATGGTTATTTTTCCATTCAGACTAGTAGTGTACAACACCCCAACACCGATAGCAACTTCAATTTATTCACCTGAGGAAAGACTTTCATGGGCTACTAAAATGATCTGATACAAAAATATGTTGCTCACACTGAGTGGATATTTAGAAAATATTGGGCAGACCCCATGGTGCACTCGGGAGAGTGTGGCGCTGGGAGCGCAGCGGCGCTCCCGCCGCGGGTTCGGATCCTATATAGGGATGGCCGGTGTGCTCACTGGCTGAGCGCGGTGCGGGCGACACCAAGCCAAGGGTTGTGATCCTCTTACCAGTCACACACACACACAAAAAGAAAATATTTAAGGGGGTAAATGGGCAATCCAAGATGATAAATAGCTAGGTCAAAATACTTTGCTATAAAATCATCATTGCCAATCATGGTATCAAGCAAGTATTTATGGTCTCACACAACACTCATTTTGGTTTCAGCATCAGAGGCAGAACATTAAAACAGGTAGGACAAGATCTGATCTTGCGTAGCTTGAGTCTTCAGGAAAGACTGCATGGATAGGAGCTAAGAGACCTGACAATTTGTGCTGACTCTGCCACTAACTAGGTAAATAGGGGATAATAAAACAAACGCTATCCCAGAGGATTTTATAAGGTTAAAGAAAGATTAAAAATATGTAATTTAAAATGGTCCAAAAAGTTTAAAGTGCCACCCAAATGTAAGATATATGTGTTGATAATCTTTATGTTCGATAATAAAGAATACCTCTTTACACAGAGCAATTGAAGTTGAATTAATATCAACTTATTAATTAGAAACACCAACTTAGTGGATATTAGTAATTTTCTTCTGGCAAATACATTCCAAACTATTTCATCCAATTAAAGGAATAATTAAATATCTTAATGTATGCTCTGTAACTTGAATTTTCCCAGCTATTACCTTCTGAGTTAATTTCTAAGCAAAGCTCTGATTTACTCTTAAATAGGAATATTTCTTTCTGCTTGTAATATTAACAGAGTGAAAAATCAGCTTACAGAACATGTAAAGCCTATGATAAAATGTGTAGTGTTTCAGAATGTTAGAGCAGCAGGACACTGTGGTGTGGCAGGTCATGTGATTGTGTGGTTTTAATATGCAGTGTTCGTGTGTCACCATGGCTCCCTCCCTCACTGAGTCAGGACTCTTTCCAGCTGTTGAGTGGTGCCTTAGCTCCTTGTCTGTTGCTCTAACTGAATACCTGTGACTGGGTAATCTATAAAGAAAAGAAATTTATGTCTTATAGTTCTGGAGGCTGAGAAGTCCAAAGTTGAGAGTCCTCATCTGGTGAGGGCTTTCTTGCTGCTGGAGACTCTCTGCAGAGTTCCAAGGTGGCTCAGGGCATCACACAGTGAAAGGGTGCGTGAGAGAGAACCAAACTGGTCTTTATAACAGACCCACTCTTGTGATAAATAACCCACTCCTTTAATAACCCATCTGCTAATCTACGAATGGATTAATCCATTTATGAGGGCAGAGCCCTCACGACTCAATCAATTCTTAAAGGTCCCACCTCTTAATACCGTTACATTGAGGATTAAGTTTCAACATGAGTTTCAAGGAGACAAACAGCAAGCCCACAACAAGTGTGCAAAGCAATGGGTTTAAGTTCTAGTCCTGGTTCTTTCCCTAACTACTTATATGATCTTAGAAAAGTGACTTCCCCTTTCTCATGCTTCATTGATGAAATAAGTTTTAAACAGGTGATCTTTAAGATCCTTCCAGCCCTAACACACTGTGACTCTCTGATTTGACTGGCAGAAATATGTTAATGTTTCACTTTAGCATCTGACCTTTGAGTTCCAAGATGTTTACATGGTTCCAGGATGTACAACTAAAACCAGTGGATAGAAACTGCAGAATTGTAGATTTTAGTTAAATAAACATCATAGTGTTTGGAAAATTAAATGTTTAAAAGTAGACTGAGGTAAGGAGAAGTCTGGTCTGGAAGGCATTCCGAGCTCCCTCCTTGAGGTGTGTCCTGACCCCTCGGCTCCAAACACACAGCCATGATAGACAAAGCAAAACCAAGGAAGTTAATATGACACAAGTTCTCAAAATCAAGAAAACATTTTCCTAGACCTGAAACAGAAGAAAAATAGAACCAATAGTTGGGGTTACAGTGAAAGGCTGATCAACTCTGGATCCCAAAGTAGGTAAAGGTAGTTGGACATTCCACACAGGAAGGATATCACAGACTGAAATCCTCCATTCAAAGATTGAGAACAGAATCAGGCACACTATGGAGAATGAAAGCCTGAGCTCAGTCTTTCCCATGAAGAAGGCTAAAAATGTGAATGCCACCAGATCTATGGCTGTGCAAACCTGCCTTCTAAGAAGGTGAGAAGCAGCTTGAAGCCAGATGTAGTCCTCTATCTCCAATACCACATAAACCAAGATCTGGAGGAAGGGAAAACTGGGGCTCCCTGAACAGAACTGCTCAGCTTTGTGAGACAAGTGAGCATAGAGAGAGAAAACTAGCAGAAAAAACAAGAGTTCATGACAAACTGGCAGACATGCAGTAAAGCCAGCACTAAGAACAGCAAGTAATAAAATTAGCAGTCATGAGATGAATTGATTCTAAATTTAAAAATAGAGTAGTCTCAAAATAATTTTTAAATAAGCATGTTTAGAATCCTCAAAAAGATAAAGGAAGGGAAAATATCCAGTAGACAACAAACAGACAAGAATTTGTAAAATATAAACAAGCAAAAAATGGAATAAAAATAGAAAGATATGGAAACTAAGCAAATGGAATTCTAGAAATAAAAAAAGAAATGTCACTTACATTAAAACAAAATTAACAGAAAGGGTAAATTATAGACCAAACTCAGCAAACACAGAATTAGTGAATTGGAGTATAATTCTAAGGAATTCTCTCAAACACACAGCAGAAAGGTAGAGAAATTTCTTTTGAAAGGCATGGAAGATAGTGTGAGAGCCATGAATATACATCTAATATGTATTCCAAAAAATGGAAATAGAGGAAATGATGGAAAAGTTATATTCAAACAGAACATGGCGGAAATTTTTCCAAAACAAAAGAAAGACATGAGTCCTCTGACTAGAAGTCTTCTGTATCACTCAGGATATATAAAACTAATTCTACATGTAGATACTACATAATGAAAATCTAGAATACTAAGGATTAAAGAAAAATCTTAAAACTATTTCCAGTAATATGAGGGCACTTCAAAAGACTATACATACAAATCTTTCCATGAACTTTTTGAAGACCCCTCATATTATAGGTTAAATATGGAGAGAATCCCTCCTAACATTGATACCTAAAAGCTGAACAAATATAAAAAATTAAGCCACATAGAAGAAAAAGTGAGAAGTATTTTAAAATGTCTACTCAACATTCCAGAAGGAAAAAAAATGAAAGAAAATGAGAAGGAGGCAACATTTGAAGAATTAATAGCTGAAAATTTTCAAAATTGAATAAACAATAATAACCATCCGATGCAGGAACTGCAACAAACTCCAAGCAGAATAATTATTACACACACACACACACACACACACACACACACACACACACACAGGCACATCATAGCAAAATTTCAGAATACCCAAACCAAAAATAAGAATTTAAAACAGCCTAAGAGAAAAGCCAGAATACATTGATAGACAGCTGACATTTCAACAAGAACAATGGAAATAGAAGTCAATGAAATAATATCTTTCATGTGCTAGGAGAAAAGGACTCATCGTCCTAAAATTTTTTGTTTGTTTGTTTAATTTTTATTGAATCAAAATTGATGATACATATTTTGGGGATCAACATTGAGATATGTTGATCAAATCAATATTACTAGCATATATATTGTTACAAATCATAATTATTCTTTATGCCCCTTGTCCAATCTCTCCCCATCTCCCTCTTCCTCCCTTCTCTCCCCTCTAATTACCCTAGATTTCTTCTTTCCTTCTGAAAGAATACTGATTACTCTTTTGATTTGTTGCCTAGATGATCTGTCCAATGCTGAGAGGCATGATCATGTCCCCCAATATTATCATAGAACAGATGTTTCATCTGTCACTCTGAAATGGACTTTGTGGAGAGAGACGTCCTCTTCTTTCCTTTATCTCTGCTGGTGACTCTCTTTGTGTCAATGCACTCCAGTGGCTGGCAGACCATCTGCATGGTGGTTGTGGTGTCTAGCCACTTTCACGGCAGCTATGATTATTGTGTTGGCTGTGGTGGGCCACCCACATGGAGTTGATGTTTTTGGCATGCTCCTTGGTGCTGGCTGTGTGCCAGGTTGTGGGGAGTGTGTGGTCCCCAGATCAATGCCTCAAGTCCCTGGGCAGGCCCCAAGGCACTAGCACAGTATACCTGGTTGTGGGAGGGTGGTCCAGTCCCCTTCTCCATGCCTTGGGTCCCTGGGAAGGCCCCAAGGTGCTGGTGGTGTGAGTGGTTGTGGGTGGGGGTCCTATCCCTGGATCCATGCCTCATGTCTGCTAGCAGGCCCCAAAGCACTGGTGGTGTGCCTGGACTGGAACTAATTTTTTTGTCCTTTGCTTACTTCTAACATGGGGGAACTTCCTGTGGGAACCAGTATTTGAGCTGTGTTGTTGAGCTAAATTTCTGCTTTGCTGCTGTTTCCCTAGGGAAGGCTTTTTGTGCAGCTCAGGGTTAAATAGTTGATCTTATAGGTACTTCCAGCTCCCCAGGGACTCAGTGCACCTGGGTTGTGTAGAAACTCTGATCTGGGCCTGAGTTTTTTCATCAAACTGCACCCCATGCAATTCTGTTGTTGGGAAGACCAGTCTCCTCTGAGTGGTCCTGCACTGATTGGGGGGCAGATCGGCTGTCCTTGCTGTGTCCCAGTGTTCTCCTGGTAGGCCTGTCTCCCCCACTGCCTGTGCTCCAAACACTTCCCACAAGACAGGCCCTGCTCCAGTCCCTAACAGTGACTCACCGGCCTCTGAATGGCTCCTTCTTTTTCAGCTGTTCTGGTTCCTCACTCCTGTGTGGGTCCACGGGAACCCTATTAGTCATCTTGCTGTCCTGGGAGCCACCAAGGTCCTCTTCTCCCCTGCTGCCTCCAAGTAACTCCATCTGAAGGGCACAGCTGCGGCTTCTGCCAGCTCCTGCTCCAAGCACTTAGCAGCTCCAGCATTAAAGTGGTGGCTGCCCGAAATGCACAGAGCAGTTTTTTCCTTCTCTTGTCTTGGTTTCTCCTGCCTTCATGAACTCTGTAGGTCTCTCTTCCTCTTTCCCTGAGCTCCAGTGGCCCAAGCTTGGCCGATGTTACATTTTTATAGTTGTAAATTGGTTGATTTGTGGGACAGTGTGACGCTGGGGACCATCTATTCTGCCATCTTGACCGGAACTCCTCTCCATCCTAAAATTTTTTATCCAACAATATTATCTTCTAAGAACCAGAGAAAAATAAAGACATTTCCAGACAATCAATATAGTGTTGTTTTCTGTTTAGTTTAGTTTTTAAGTATTATTACGAATTTTTGGATTTTATATTTTCAGTGTGCTTCATTTGCAGCAATTATTTTTTCTAATGTTCACATTGTCACAACTTTTGACCTCATCAGACTGGTCTTCAGTCCTATTGCAGAACCATATTCTCTGAGAGCTATACCACTTTCTGGTACAACAAGATGCCCCAGTGTCATTTTGTACAATTCCTTCCCTGGACGTGGAGTTAGCCACTTTTCCATGAAATCCTGATTTCTTATAGTGAGAAATTGGATAACAAAATCTGGGTGAAATGTACTCATTGTTGCTAAGGTGTCATTTCTTGGCTCTTCGAGTGGATAGAGCTAGAAAAATATTTCTAAAAATACATTTTAAAAATGCCATTGGTATTCCTGCCAAAGATATATAATCTGAAGCTCATCATGAGGAAACAACAGGAAAACACAAATTGAGGAGCATTCTACAAAGTACCTGGTCTTTAATTTTCAAAATTGTCAGTTATAAAATCAAGGAAAGACTGAGGAAGTGCCCTAGATCAAAAGAGACTAAAGAGACAACTTAATGTGACATGTGATCAGGAGCTTGATCCTTTGATACAAAGTATGTCACTGGTATAATTAACTAACGGAGTGGAACTTGAAGATTAGACAGTAGTAATGTGTCAGTGTTCATTTCATGGGTTTTACTATATTATGGTTTTGTAAAAGAATTTCCTTGTTTGACATATGGAGGGGTGATGATGGAACATCATGTCAGCAACCTACTCTCAAAAAGTTTAGGAAAAATTTTTTTTTCTTGCAACTTTTCTGTAAATTTGACATACTGCCAAAAAAATTTTAATTATGAGTTCATATTGGTGTATTTAATTCAAATTTAACTTTTTAAAAAACTTATTTGATTTTGTACTTTTACCTCTTTTCTTCTGAACTGAAAAATCTTAGTTCCAAAAATATTATTGTAATTACTTATTTGCTTAATCTTGAAATATATTCCTACAAACAGTATGACTGCTGAATGAAGTTTAATATTCCTTTGCATGTTCTATTTAAATTCAATCAGGAATGCACATAGTTAAAGCACTGTGTGCAAGTCACTTGAAACCATTCTTTTCCAGTTATGTTATCAATTTGATATACAATTAGGATTTATTTGTTTCCATTTGTTTTAATTTTAGAAATAGTTCTTTTTTTCTTTTGAATACATGGTTCAAAATAAAAAATATATAAAAAAGGTAAACTCAAAGAGGTCTTACTTTCATCCTTAAACTTAATATCCTGATTCTCCATCTCCAACATTTTAGGAAATTTCTTTTGTTTCTGGCTTATTCTTCAAATGTTTCTCTTTTCAATCATAAGAAAATACTCACATTTCCACCACCCCAAAATATTCCCTTGTGCCTCTTTGAGATTAATCCCTACTCCCACCCCCAAGCTACAGGCAACCACTAATCTACTTTACATCTCTATAAATTTGCCTTTTCTGGACATTTCGTATAGATGAAATCGTGCAATATGTAGTCTTTCTCGCCTGTCTACTTCCACATAGCACAATGTTCAGCATGGATTACTAGTCTGTGCCTTTTTTACTGCTGAATAGTACTTCACTCTGTAGATAGATCACATTGTTTCTGTGCACCAGTTTATAAACAATTGGATTGTTTCAAGTTTGGGGTCATTATGAATAATGCTGCTGTGGACAATCATGTACATATCTTGGTGTGGATTGCACACGTCTTTCAGGGCTGCCACAAGGGTCTCCTCGCTGTTTCTCCAATATGTCAGGCATGTCTTCCTCTCAGGGTCTTTGCCCTGGCTGTGCCTTCAGCCTGGAAGCCCCCGACCCCTTCCCAGGATATTCTCATGTCTTATCTTCTCCTAATCTGATCAAATTCTCTTTTCAATGAGGCCTCTACTGATCAACTCCACTTAGAGTGAGGCCAGGTTTCTGATCCTTTGCAGTCTCCCTTCCCTGTCATGCACACTTTCCAGCCCTTTGTTATTAGAAGTGTGGCGCTAGCACAGGCAGGCAGGATAGCATCACCAGGGCCTGGGAGAGGTGCAGAAACTCAGGCCCACCCCAGAACTACTGAATCAGAATCTGCATTTTATTAAGGGCGGTTGGGGGGGGGGCGTGTATCTACGGGCATATTAAATTTGAGAAGCACTGCTCTAACACACAACATAATTTACTTCTTTATCATATTTATTGTTTAAGGCCCTAATTCCCTGTTCTAGAACGTTAGCTCCAGGAGGTTAGAGATTTTGTTCTGTTTTATTCATGATGAATTCCAGATATTAGAATAGGGTCTGGCACATATTTGTAGAATGAGTGAATGTTTTCCTGTAAATATCTGTGAAGGAATTTTTTTCTGCATTACCCGTAGGAGCCAGTGATTTAAATTAATAGTCTTAGATTTAAGTCTGGATGGGGAACAGTAGAGAAATAAAATGTTTTTACTTCTTCTGGGCATTAAAACATATCAGTTCACCGAAGAAGGATACATTTAAAGAATAAAGCAAGAGCAGAGAAAAATAAATGAGTAGCCATCTAAGCCTGTGGAAATATAAAGAAGAAAAAGAAACCGAAGAAACAAAATCGAACCTGCTGCCAGTGTCTGTCTCCCCACTTCCTGGGACACATGCCCTCGAGAGAACAGCCGCTGTCTGCCCGGCGTTAGAACAAGGCAGAAGAAAGGCCAGCTTTTAATCCTCTAACCTAAATGGAAACAGTACATTCATCTTTCCAGCATCCCAGTTACCCTCATTTTAGCAGAGGAGAAAGTCTTCTGTCAGAGAAAAACCAAAGTTCAGAACCACAACGAGTGGTTAGTGGTTTAGTGGCACACGTGGTGCAAGTGGTAGGTGCGTAGTCCTTCCAGGCTGGAGGGAGATTATCTACATTCCTTGAGAGCTGTTTCCAGGTGGTCATTCAAATCAGAGCCCCTGTTTCTGGAAAGTCATTAAGTAGAACAGTTGCCACTTGGTGTAACTAATGACAAGTTGGTCACCTGAACTTTTCTCTCTTGGGTTGTGCCGTCCTACTATGGACACCCCAAAAAGGATTACAAGTAGTCATCACCAGTCTTTTCTTCATTAATAGGAA
This sequence comes from Galeopterus variegatus, assembly GCF_000696425.1. Lineage (NCBI taxonomy): Eukaryota > Metazoa > Chordata > Mammalia > Dermoptera > Cynocephalidae > Galeopterus > Galeopterus variegatus. The sequence goes on along the minus strand of NW_007731349.1, from coordinate 54,830 downwards.
TGCAAAATGACTATTTAATAGAGCAAAACTAGTTAGTAAAAATATGTTTGCCCACACAAAGCTGTAAAACATCCAAGTGCCTGGCCATGTTCTTTCCAACAAAGCCAAGCTCATCTCTTTTTTATTTTATCACCTTGTTCATTAGCATGGGAAAACCTTCCAGTAGCAAAAACTCATTTTCTTTTATGTACTTTTCTGTGCTCTCACATTGAACAAAGCAACTTAATTTCAACACATGGATAGAGAGTATGAATCTATATTCCTTTCTTCTCTGGGAGACAAATAAGTCAGGGATGTCTAAAACTAAAAACTAAAGACCTTTCTGTAGAGACAGAATCAAGGGTATGTATATTATCTGTAAAAATTTTTAAAGACAATGCTACAAAGTTTGCTGCTTCAGAGCATCGGAATTGTAACTGCTTTTGTTTTTGTGAAGAAACCCTCACAAGATTTGGTACATAACTACTAGCTTGTTATCTTTGCCTTAAGTTGGTCTTTAATTAGTAATTTTAAAATGATACATTTTAAATAATTTGTTATACATTATATATATATTTCTCATATATATTCTTTCTAGTTTTGTGCACTGACATGTTTCAGAAACAATGCCCAACCCGGAGCAATGAGTATCCCCAGCACCCAGATTATGGTCTTGGTCTTGAAATACTGTTCCCCACAACACAAACAAAAGGCAAATCCACGGGACTCCTTGGAGAAATGGATGACTCTAGGGTCTGAAGCAGAGAATGTAAACGGTGAGCCTGGACCATTTTGTCTGTCCAGGTAGCTAGGACACTGTCAAGGACCATCAGGACTCACCAATCTGAATGAGTCAATTGTCAGTTTGAATATGACTGTAAATTTGAATTTGATGATATGTTGAGGACTATTTTGATTTTTTAAAGGTGTAATAATGGTATAGTGATTGCGTGTCTTCTTTTAGTGACATATACTGAAATATTGGCAGATTAAATGATGGGGTCTCTAGGATTTGCTTCAAATCAATACAGGAGGGGGCATGAAGGGGTGGAGAAAATGAAACAAAATTGCTCATGAGTTAATCATTTTTAAAGCTTGTGGGTGTATGGGGATACAGTATACTCTTCCACGCTGTGCTACTTTGATAAACATAACGAAAAGATTTTTTTAAAAAACTGCATGTGAGTAGTAAAAGCAAAAGGGAGGATGCCTGCAATGATTCAAACGACACTAAATCAGTGCACGCTTTCTTCCTGCATCTACAGGCTCATGACTTTGAGGACCTGTCCACAACTACCGCTCTCCTCCAAAACAAGGACAGGAATCAAAAATCTTGAATAAGTTGTGATGACGATGCATTTTCCTTGCATTGAATTCAAAATTCTATATTATTTCTACCAACTGCCACTTGCT